>NW_020955626.1:811032-1051012 GCF_003031625.1 Empidonax traillii | reverse complement strand
GACTTTCTGCCTCTGCCCTAGGCTTTTGATAGTGATCTATGGCAGCTCCATAAGCTGTCACTAGACCCCAGCATAAAGCAAGGAGCTGCGTATTTGGATCATCGTATGAAAGACACCCTTCAACTAAACAACGTGCCATCTCGTCAGGATTAGACACTTGTTCTGGCGTGAAGTCCCAAGCAATGGGAGGTGTCACACGCCCTACTAGTTTGCCGAAATTTGCCCATGCTCCTTGCCATCCAGAAACTGGCCTTTCCAAGACCCTTCCCAAAGTTCCAGCGAATCCTCTAGAGGTCTGGCCTTTTCTACAGTACAGAAGGCAACGCAACACCATTCGTCCAGTTTTAAATAACTCTTTCACCGCCTTCACCAGTACTAGGATTGTTACTAAACAATTTAAGTAAAAATTGTAATGATGGGGATCTCCTTTAGCAGGCCTTTAATGTCAAAATTAAGGGAAGTGAAATACACCTTCCATTCATTCCAATCAAAGAAAGTGAGATACTCCTTCCATTCATCCCAATCAAAGAAGGGGACATAGTCCTCCCATTCATCTCCAGTTGGGCGTTTCCCTACAGGGTAGCCCAAAACAGGCACAAATATAGCTAATACAATGAAACAAGTAGTTAGAATGGCCATTGTTATATTATTCTTTCTCTCTGTTCCTAAACAATAGGTTTGTTTATATAAACAAGCCTGTCTTGGCAGTTTTCCCGGTAACTGTTCCAAAACAAACCAGGATAACCAAAACAATCTCCCCGTACCGGGCCACCAAAAAAATGTGACGGTTTGGACCTGGCTCCCTGCCAAATGCCTGAAAGTTACGACAGTAGCCCCCTTCCCCCCTCCCTTCTTCCCTTTGGTTAAAGGAAAAGAAACTACAAAAATTAAAGAACCCAAAGTCAAGCTGTTTATATAAAAATATATCTATATTTACGCAAATTACAGTTATATACAGTTAAGATGCTATATACACAGTAAAAGGGGGTCCACCCCCCGCAGGGATAGGGAAAGGGAAAAAGGGGACAAAAGGGAACAAAAGGGACACTGAACAGGTATACTAGATCAAACTATACTAATAACTAACAAAACAGATCTCACCACGTCCCTTAGAACAGCAGGATCGGCAGTCACAGCCAGCACTCTCCAAACCTCCACGTGGTAGGATGGTGGACTCTGCAGGCCTCAGCCTTAGATAAGCGAGACCAACGCAGGGACCCACTGTTCCCAAACCTCGCCGGAAGAGAAGAGAGCGAGGTCTCTAATCTCCGACTTATTTATACTCTGGTTTACGTAAAAAAATTGTATGGAATACTGGGTACTTGGCTACTTCCTTGGTTAGGAACTGGTCACCAGGAAGGCCTAGACTAAAACCATCACAGCTCTCATAAACTGGAAACTACAGTAATCTTTTCTTATTTTTACAGGGCCACACAGTCATTGCTTTTCCTGCTGGATCCATCATGATAACTCCAGCTTTTGAACTGACCCAGGACCCGGATTTTCTCACAATAATAATCAAAGTACCTTATGCCAGAGCTTCGGAGTTTGATGTGTATTTTGAAGGGGAAGACTTTAAATTTTATGCTAAGCCATACTTTCTCAGGCAAGTAGTGAAAAAACTTCTAAAAATTTGAACTTTGCAGTAGAGATTGAACTTAATTTTGGTCCCTCCAGAGCATTCCTCATCTGCAGTTTTTACAGTGTTGGCTTGCAGACAACCCTCTTCATGCAAAGATCTGTTATTTTGGATCTGGCCTCTTTGTTCTTAGGCATTAAATCACATTAAAGAGAGTTGAAAGCGACTTTTCTAAATTTAACTTACAATACATTTTTAATTGTAAGATGGCCAGATAGTTCTCTGGCTGTAGGTTTTGTAGAGCCTTTTCCTGGGAGGAATCCATGGGGATTTAACTGCGTGGCTGCCATTACTACCGAAAGGAGTCACGTAGTTTAATCTTTTGTGCTGCTTTTGGAATGTGCCTTACATTTTTATAGGCTGAGATGTTAAGCTGCCTCACTGAAAGCCTGACTAATTCTGCATCTCATTTTTTGCCCACAGATTGACACTTCCTGGGAGAATTGTAGAAGATGGCAGGGAAAAAGCATCCTATAATACAGATGAAGGTACTGGGTTGTGTTATTGGTGTATATGTCTTTAAAAATGCCACCAACTGCAGTAATTTATACTTTAAAACAAAAAAGCAATAAAGCCTAATAATTTGTTGCTTGCAGAGTGTTTATTACATGCTTGACTTAAGACAATCAGATTGCTGAAGGAGTTTCTTATGATCTTCTGTGGCCTGTCTGGTGGAAGGATTAAAAATAAAATAGAGCTTGTATTCTTCTGTTGGTTTTTGTTTATACAATGTGAGTCAGGAGACCACAACTAGTTAAATATTCTCTTTGATGTTTTATCATTAACATCTTTGAATTTTGTGAAAGAAGGTTAAAAACACTCACAGAGATTGATGCATAATGAAATGCTACCAGTGTGTGTCCCACTTCCTCTGAGCCTTTTTGATGAGAGGAAAAATGCACATTTTTGTTTGTCTCGGGTATTTTAATGCAATAACTACGTTCTGCTTTTCTTTTAAGGAACTTTCACAATTCGGTTACCCAAGGAGGTTCCTGGCCAATATTTTGAGGGCCTGGACATGCTGACATCTCTTTTAGCACCAAAGAAATCAAGATCAGCAAAACCTTTGGTGGAAGAGATAGGTATGACGAGAAAAATCGTGTTTATACTCATGATACATGTACATAATGAAACAGGTTTAGATCTAAAGTGATATATGTGGAAAAATACAGTATTTGTATTGCTGGCCAGTCCCACCTATGAGAAGGGTATGAATAAATCAAAGTATGGATAAATGTAGAAACAAGTATGTTGTAGACAATATACATGTCAGCTGTAGGGGTTTAGTTATGTTGAAATTTGTCCAAAATGTGCTTAAAAATATGCTAATTCTCTGTAGATCTTTATACCCCTCTAGTGGCTGTAGAGCACACACACATTGGAGTCTTCTGCTTTCTACAAGCTACCACAGCTGGACTTTTAGCTCATATGAGAAGCTGATTAAAACCCCAGGTTCTGGTGGATGTCTTGCTTAACATCAGTATTTAACAGACAAAAATGTTTGACTATCTCTGTTTAAACTTTTAGCACCTGTCTTAAATTACTGATAACATCGCTTCTGTGAGGGTCCTCTTAGCATCAGATTCTGACCTTGTTGAAATCAGTGGAACAAGTATTTCAGTCTTTGAGGGGGTACACCTAAAAAATTTAGCATTTCCTGGTCTTCAGTCTTGAAAGTGGGAGAGTTGGAAGCAGGACCTTTGGGTGTTGTGTAAGATTTCTTAAAAGATGCAGCAAAATAAGAAAGGCTTTTTGTGCTGCCAGTGCTTGCCTTTCTAGGAAATCATACATATTTTTTCTTCCTCTGACCATGCAATATATGCAGCTGCCTCTGCTGAGCTGTCTGAGGAGGAGGAGGAGGAAGAAGAATTTGACTGGGAAATAGAACAGACCCCTTATGAGGAAAGTTCAGAAAGCATTTCACCACTGCAGCACCCCTATGGATTCGGCAATTTGCGGTCAGGGGTGTTCCAGAGGCTGCAGGTAGGTGCATTTTTGTCTCCTCCTGTCATAAAAGTTCTGTTTAACTGGCTGTGTCTCTCCACCTGGTGTCTGGGGTTCACTAACTTTATGCTGAGGCATCTAAATTTGCTTTTGTGGGTTAATTGGTAGGATAGGAGACTTCAAATGCTGTTACTCTGCTCTTGTGCCTTCAGCAGTTTCTTTTAGTCGTGAATTGACTGAGAGTAATGTAAAACCTGAGTAGTATAACAATATTTGTAGTCTACAGTGCTTTTATTAAAGCAGATGATAATTTTTTGTAGTGATGATTTTTTGTAGTGTTCCTGCTCTAAGCAACTTCAGTTGTAGCTGTTTAAAACAACTTCATTATGTAACTCTAATTACTGCACGAATTGTAGTATTTTCAGATTTTGGAGCAGAAGGATTGCTATTTCTGGAGAAAGTATTTATGTTGTTAGAATATATATATATATTGTTTTATATATATATACTGGTTTAGTTTGTGAAGAAATACATTTCCCATCAACATTAAAGTACCACTGCTTAATGATGTTTAAAAGGGCACTGCAGCTGTCAATTAATGTACAGCCACTTCAGAGAGCGAGAGTAATCTCAAAAGTCACAAGAACAGTATCTGTGATTTTTATCTTGTCTTTGTTGCGGTTGTGTGCTTGTGTTAAATATTTCAAATTTTACAGCAATGCAAAATAACCTCCCTGCCTTATGATTAAATGTCCTGAATAGACTTGATAATATCATACATTCTAAGGAGCTTCAAATAATTGCATTTCCTTGAAATTTTGATGTTCCATTTGCACAGCGAAGGCAGAATTTGGAAGGTTGGAGATCTGGGGATTTCAGTGTTAATGCTGATCCCTTCCTACACTGTTACCAAATCAATCTTACATGTCACACCAGTGGCTTGGTGCTGTAACTTTGGCTCCATTCACAGGATGAGCTCAGTGATGTGATTGACATTAAGGATCCAGACCAGACTCCTGCAGGTGAACGAAGGAGGAAGCGCCTGGAAGCTGAGGCTGCCAAGTTTGAGCCTGATCATTACCTGTGAGTATTGACTGACTTCATCTGCTCAACCAGAGGCACCTCAGTGGAAAAAACATTCGCTTTGCCATTTTATAAATTACTTGGTTTAAAGATCTTGTCTGGAAAGAATAATTTCACTTTGCATTTGACTGTTTCTTTGTCTCATCAGGGCAGGCCCTGGAGGGTTTTCTGTGTGACACTGACACGAGACATTGCCCATCTGCTTTGGGGTTACTCAGCTGTTTAATTACTGCTTGAGTCTGTGCTCAAGTGGGGCTGCTGTGAACTCTTGCAGAACACTGTTTCGTAGTTCACCTCCTCAACAGCTGAGCAGCCAATCCCTGCCAGCATTTTGGGTTGTAGATGTCAGAACTTCTGTTTTCCTCTTGTGAAACAAGGATTAATGAACCATCCTGGTCTATGAGGAGGTAATTTGAGTTTTGAAGTGAGGAGTATTTTGTCTTGGCTACTTTGTTTTTTGCTTTCACATGAAAGCTGTTTTACAACAGATTGAGGAAAAGTTCCAGATCAAAACTTTGTGTTTCTTTTGTGCTTCATTCCATGTAATGAACATGAAAGTGGTTCTTCATGTTCTTTTCAGGTTGGAGTGTTTCAGGTCAAGTTAGTTTTAGAAGTTATAAATAAAATAATTGAAACCATGAGATCTATTAATATACATTGATTTCTGCAAGGTGGGTTTGGTGGGAGAAGAGTTCAGTCCCCAGTGGGGAGAATGACTCCTGTGGTGTGTTTTGTCGGGGTCAGGAAGGCTTTACCCACCAGTTTTTTCAGAAGATATCTTTGCAAACCTGGAATTTTCCCCCACCTTGGTGTTTCAGAGGCAGCCTCATCTTTCTGCAGCACACAGAAAATAAGAAGAGCTTTCTGGAAATATCACTTGGAAGTACATTTCAGTAGAACTGAAGTAGTTCCTAACCTATAATGGGATGCAAATTACAGTAATTCTGAGTTTCCATTTTAGACTCCTGTGTTCTGGCCTGGTAGATGAGTTACAGCATTTAGTTTAATGGCTGTGTTTTGGTTGCTTCAGAACAGATGATCCCAGCCTTCCTTCAAGAAAAATTGTTTTCCCATGTACCCTGATTAAGAAAAGAGGCTCTGGGAGAACTGGTGGCAAACAAGTGTTCTGGTGCCTTTGTGCAAAGTGTACACTGATAATCTCTCAGTAACTTTATAATGACATTGAAGGAAGGCAACCAAAAAATCTGTCAGTGTGAGAGTGAAGCAAATGACATTCTGTGTTCAGTAGACTGGATGGGTTTTTGTGTGGTGATTAAGAAGGTTTTAAGAAATTTCCTGCAGGTTTTTTTCAGTTCTCTGTATTTATACCATTGTTTGGCTCAAAGAAAAAGCTCAAATGGTAAGAGGAGGCTTAGAACTTGAGTCCTTTAGTGTAAATCCTCCCACAATTACTGTATTGAGGTTTTTACCACAGTGCTGAGATGGATGTAATCTCTCTTTCAGAATTTATGCACAACTCTTCTTTTTCAGCTTTCCTGCTTCGTGGCCTTGTTTACCTAAAAGCCCATCCCTACTTTGTGTTTACCCTTCAGCTGCACAGCCTTCCACCCCACAGAATACCTAGTTCTTAAGTGGGAGACCTTCCCAGTAAAAATCAGGTGATTTGTGTGAGGAACCTTCTCTTTGGAATATTTTCCTTTAAATACATCCCGAACAAATCATGTGTGTTCCCCTTTGTGTCATGCTGCAAGCTCACCAATTTCCTGGGATTCTGGGTGGCTCAGGGAAGGTGGAGGAGGTGAGGAAGGGATACTGCAAGAAAACAGAATGTAGTTTATGCTTTTAATAATGATTCTTTTCTGCTTTTAAGTCCAAGAACATATTTCTAACGTGTGGAAAATAGCCCAGAGCCCAGTGAGGTATATTTTATGTGTGCATTAATATATACCCACATGCACTGTGAACTGAAATAAATAGCATATGACTTTTCTCTGTCTTTTCCCTAGAGCTGATTTTTTTGAAGATGAAGCTATTCAGCATGTTTTAAAGTACAAACCCTGGTGGGTTGATGCTCATAAAAAGATGACAGCCTTGCAGAGGGAAAGTCATCAGGAACATGACACTCATACATTTGGTAAGAATGTGCTTATATATCTATACACACACCTGTTGCTTGAACGGTAATTGCTGTGATGCCATCTTATGTTCTAGGTTATTCTTCTTAAAGGAAGTTTATTACTTTACTATTATTTTTATGGGTCTCAGCCTTAGAAACCTAAAGGGATGTTTTCAGGGTTAGTAGATGGCCTTGTAAGAGCAGTGTTAACAGATAACTGAGGTCACCTCCCTGCACACAGTGATTGCAGAGAGCGCTGCAAGTTACTATTATGCAGATTCTTCTGTTGTCCTTTGCTCATTTCCTTTGTAGTATGAAAATCTGATATTGAAAGCAGATAATGATAATCCCTTCACCAGAGGCTCTTAGTGCACTAATAATACCTACACTTTCACATTTTCTACAGGAGAAGAACAATGGAATTGGGGTAAATGTTGTGCATTTTACTGTGAATGTAATCTGATCTTCATTCCTGGTTTCTTTTTAGCCTCTGAAGTAAGAAATTGTTAATTATATCCATTATAAATATTTGATTTAAAAAGCATTGGACAAAGGTACAAAGAAGCTTGAAAACAGAGTAATGAGGGGTTCTTTTGTTTGTTTTTTTACCCATTCACTCCTTGGTAAATGAAACACTCTGTCTGTGTTAAGGAATATCATTAAGTTAAAGAGCTGCTGGAGGATTTTATTGAGGAAGAATATTTTTTCTTTGAATTGAGATAGGTATGCTTTTCTTCAGTATGTTTTTGGATTTTAGGGGCAGCAACAACAGGAAAACTACTCGAGAGCTTGGCAAACCTGCTAATGAAAATTACACAGAAAATGGGGCTACATGAAACCATTTGTTTTTAAGAATGGTAAAAAAAAATTTGGTCTGACTTAGATATGATTGAGTGAAGAAATTCGTGTAGTTTTGTGGATCTTGAGGCAGTTCAAGTAACAAAAGAAGTGATGTGGTGGTTGGGTGGTGTTAATGGCAACAACCCACCCTTTCCCTTTGAAAGACCTCAGTTTTGGTAACATCTGTACTGTTTGAAGGGCAGGTGACTGAGACCAGTGGAGGCTCTTAAACCTGAGTGAGTTGTGGTGAGGGAAACCACCATGAGAGGGAGTGCAGGTTCCACCTGAAGGTCTGTGAACGGAAATACAAAAGGGCAGGAGGTGGGTCCAAGCTGTTCCCCCTGGAATCTGCTCATCAGCAGGATGAATTCCCTGGGGGTTATGTTGCTTCATCCAATCGAAGGGTGGTCCAGCTCCTCTGAGTTACAGATCCAGGCATCCTTAGGAGCTGGGTGCAGTTTGGCTGCACATCTGCATGACTGAGTGCTCCATCCTGCCTGGTGGGGAGTGGAGGTGACACAACAGGCATGTAAAAGGAACAGGGAATGTGGTGAGTGAAGGGCCTTCTTTACTGCTTGAGAAATGCCGTGTTATTTCCACTAAAACTGAGCAGTCTGGCTGCAGTAAGCCAGGCTGTGCTGTACAGGGAGAAGGAGGCTGTCACTGTACTGGAGTGTGCTCCTGGTGAGAGGCCTTTGAACACAAGTGCTTGGCTCTAAAAAGCCAGAGGGTACTCGAGCACAGAAGCTCCAAGGGCACAAACACTATCCCTGTTCCAAGGTGTTGTATGATGTGTGGTGGTTCTTTGAGCCTGTGTTTGTCTTCAGCTTTGGCTGCAAGGAGTAATTAGGAATAGAGATGGCATTTTTTGGTTTTTTTTGCATGGCATTACAATTAACTGAAGATTTTCTTTGGTTGATTAGTGCTCTTACATTCATCCCTGGTTATTTTCTCCCTGTTTTTACATCATCAGGTTTTTCTAATGTCTCATTACCAGATTTTTTTTTTTTTCTTTTGGATCATCTCTTCTCATTAACATTTAAAGTCTTTGTCTCTCTCTCCTGTCCTTACCTTGAATCTATTTTTATTTGACCTTTTTCTCCAGCTCGTGTGCATGGTGTGTGTCTTTTGCCTTTTTTTAATTTATTCTTTTTTTGTCCTTAGTGTCTCTTCTTTCTTTGGTCCTTTCTTTACATTTTACTGTGTATCTTCTGTCCCTTTTTACTCACACTTAGTGTCTAATGCAAGTCAAGTAATACTCCATAAAGCCCAACTAATTACCCAGCCTTTCCCATGAGGGAATAAAACTTTTGGAAAGCTTTCTTTTTGCTGCTGCTGAAGTTTGCATCAGTGTCTCCTGCTTCTACATATTCCAGATGAAAGGGTTTGTATTTTCCAACAGTCGCATTCAGCTTGGTTAAAAGTTCATTTTTATTCTACTTCCAGTTGCACAACTGTAAAAACTCCTTTTAGGCAACACAATAATCTTCAAAGGCTCAGGCTGACATATGTATTCAATCTAACATTTATATGCTCCAAGGATATCTTATTTTGTTCATGGTAACCAGTGACTGTTCTCTTTCTGATTTCTTTATAGAATGAGAAGCAATTTCCTTTTAAAGATCCACCTTTCAGTAGAGCTTGGCTCAAATACATACCATTACTTGTAGATTCATAAGTTTAAGATGAATCACTTTCCCCTTTTTTTATCAGATTTCTGCAATTGCTCTGTCTGCCACCTTTGCATCATGTCTGTCTTCCTGGCACTGCTCTGCTGCAGAGCAGGTATTTGTCATGTGAGGAGAGATTGCTTTTTATTCATGCAAAATCCTTAATGGTCTGTCTCATCTGCAAAGGATCTCAGATTTTAAAAAGCAAGAACAGCAAGAAGAAAGAATGATGTATGGTTTTGATATGCTTTGCAGGAACTGTGTGTTTCTTGAAGAATAAAGAGAAAAATTGGTATCAGGAGATTGGGAGATCCAGGAAAGACTGTCCAAGTCCAGTGATTCTGTGGAGAATGCCTGGAGGAAGAAGGTCAGAAGTGATGTGGAGGAAATGTGCTGTAAATGCTGATTCAGAAAGTGCAGGGAAGAAAATATATTAGTGAAGGAAAAACTAAAATTTTAATGGGAGAAAGGCAAAGGGATGAACAAAGCAGACTTGACCGGTCACATTTAGAGGGAATATTGGTGTGCACAGGAGGATAGCTTTGGGTTTTTAGAACTTCTAGTTCACTTCCTGTAAAACTGAGGCTTGTCTGATCACAAGTCTCCCTGACAGAGCTTTAGGGGGTCTTAAAGATGGGCCCACCTGCAAGTTCTCCAAAAATGGCCCCTTGTACAAGGGAAAGAGCTTTTCTTGAATATTCAGTGCCCCCTTTTATATACAGAGTCTGTACAGGAAAGAGAGGTTATCAGGATGTCAGCACTGTGGGAAGGTTCAGTAACCTCTCATAAACCTCAGCAGGTCACAACAAATTCAAGCACAAGAGACAAATCAATAGAAAATCAGCCTCATTAGTTCAGTCACTTGTTTAAGTTTGTTATTATCAAGTATTTTCAGGGCAGTATCTGGCACTGGGGAAAACGCTCATCCTGCACAAAGCCTTTGGGCATCTTTCTAGGCAGAGTAGCACTGCCTTTTATCTCTTAATGGCTTAGGAAGAGCTTGAAAAGAGACTTGTTTGCTGCTGATTAATATCAATAACTAACTTTATTCCTGACTAATCCTCTCTCTGCTGACTAATCTCCTCCTTTATCTGCTGCTGCTGATTCCTTAACCTACAGGGATAGAAGTACACGTTTAAAAACCTTCATATGGTAAAATAATATTTTAGTTCAAAAATTAAAAAAAGGAGGGATCAGTTCTCAGTTCTTTTTTTTTTTTTTGAGAGAGCTATGGGATTCAAGGCTTGTCTTGACAGGACCCTAAGCCAAGGCTCTG
This sequence comes from Empidonax traillii, assembly GCF_003031625.1. Classification (NCBI taxonomy): domain Eukaryota; kingdom Metazoa; phylum Chordata; class Aves; order Passeriformes; family Tyrannidae; genus Empidonax; species Empidonax traillii. Next base: position 1,040,483 of record NW_020955626.1, on the reverse strand, counting down.
CTCTCACCAGAACACAGCTGGTTATCAGAGGTCCTTCCTGACCTGTGCTGTCCTGATTTGACCACCGAGGCAGCTCTCTGTGCAGATATAGCACATTTTATCTAAGTGCCCCTAACACATTTAGAGCTGCAAGTGTCATAGTGGTCTGGAGATACAGATCTTAGAGTGATTTAAGTGGTGTTATCGCAGCGTAAAATACCAGTAAGGCTGTAACAAAACACCCTCTGGCTGTCAGACCTCATCCTCCCCTCAGGGATTAAACTGTGCCTCATTGACACTCGGGTTCTGAAGGGCAATTTGAAATATCTTTGTTTTAACATGAGGAATGGCCAGTTTAAAGGATGTAAAAGAGATAATTAAGGTGTAAAGGTAATCTCTGCAGGACTATCCATCAGTAACTTTGTGAGGTGAATTTGTCTTCGAGTCCTTTAGACTTGCATATATTAACAGTTCCACTGTGGCTGGAAGGGTGGTTTTGCCACTGACAAATGTGCAAAGCAATGTAAAGTCAAAGTTACAGAAAACTTGCAAATTCAGTACTTGATAAGTACCAGCAGCTTCTGCTTTGCATCAGATTAATATTAATTGTACAGAGTGTTAACTAAAATGTTGGTAATGCAAGTGTCCAGAAGTGCACAGGCTTAACACAGCAGACAGTGCAATTGCAAGTTTACTTGTTAATCTTACTCTGTGTACTTGGCTTTTTGAACTGGGAAAACAAAGTAGGCGGTGGTTTTGATGTGTTAATAATGAGTTTCAGGCCTGGATAATTCACTGTTCAAAAACTCTGAGGAATGGATAGATATTTATTTGTAATGTTATTTTCTCCAGAGAGGGATTTTATTCAGAACACCTGGCATTTGGCAGCGAGTTAATGAACATCATGTAACGTTTACCTTTGGGAATTGTCTGCTCTACGTCTTGTTTCCTGTTGTTTAGTAAACCTGGAATTTCTCTATTTATGGTCCAGTTGGAGATGTTATGATGCTTCAGAGTTTGCATTTTAGAGGAAGAAAACTTTACTCCTCTGTTTCCTGAACTTCACTTGGAATTTCTTTGCTGTCTGCTTAAAAGGGAAATAGGGTTCACATTTATGTTGAAGCATCAATTTACAAAGAAATTTACTGATAGATTATAGATACATCACCTGTATTAGTGATACAAGGGGTAATACAGAGTGGACAGAAAAACAGACTTAGGACAGCCGTAGTCTTACTAAACTGTCACGTTTTTGTAAATCTTAGCAAGTGGAAGAGATTGGCTTTGTCAAGATGATACAAAAACTGGAATTTCTTTTTGTGGAAGCTTGTAAATAAGTGGAGACTGGCTTGACTCTAAAGTAACGTTTAGCTCATCTACAAGTTTCCACAGGAATTTAAATCAAGCATTTCATGGTTATGAAGCTGATAGAAACATGGAAATCTCTTGGCTTTGCTTTGGCTTCTGGCAGTTTTAACTGTTCTGAGTGGCTTCTTGGTTTCCTTTGGGTTGGCACAGAGGTGGCTCCTACTCAGTTCTCTTCTTTACCTCCACTGTTCTTCTCGGGTAGTTCTGCCACCCTTGCTGGAGTGTTTCAAGTACAGAGGGGAGACCATTCAGTGTCTATACCCCTGTTTCTCAGGGAAATCCTCTGATGCGGTGTCACAGCATTCCTGCTGTGTTATCACCTCCTTGTGCAACCCAAAGGAGAAGGAACAGGGTGAGAGGATCTTTGGCTTGGCTCAGTATTGCCACTCTAAACTAAGGAAGCTACACTGAATATAAACCAGGTCTGATGGTCACTGATGGGGGATGCCACAGCTCTTTGGGAGGAGATGCAGCTTCCACAACTATTGGTGGGGACAGGACTTTGATCTTTTAGGTTTCTCTCAGACACTGGAAGGATGTTCTCAGGCAGCATCAGCAAAGATCCTAAACCATGCCTGGGTCATGAGTCAGAATTGATGATACTTGGAAAACAGTGCTGTACTTTTTTTTTTTCCTTCCCTCTTCTTTTAGTTCTTAACCCTTTTCTCCAGTGAGAAAATACATCTGTCTTTCTGTCCTGTCTTCTTTTATTTCTCCCACACAAGGTGGACTTAAACTCCATCTTACTCGACTTCTGATTGTGCACCCAGGCAGAAATCCTTGGCACTTGCAGAGGTTCAAAATCATCAGTGTGTACATGCAGTAGACTGCAGGGCTGGAGCTTGACATTGAAAGGAATATATCAGAGTTTAATAAAAGTTAAAATGAAAGTAAGAATGATTTAGGTTTCTACTTGAGTGATGAGTGACTTGTGATTAGTTACATGCTCCTTTTTAAAGAGACTGTTGAAGTAGTATTACCACCTATTAAAATGAATGTGCCAGCTTTAAATTCATAATCAATTATCCTTTTACTTTTTATAGTTGTCTTCTCTGAGGAAGAGAGAGAGCAGCTGAGGAAGTTCACAAATAAATCTTACCTTCTGGATAAAAGGAGCCGTCATCATGTATATCTTGGATTAATTGATATCCTCCTGGCATATTGCTATGAGATCTGTGTTAATGAGGGGGACAAGAATGTAAGTTAGAAAAAATAAAAATATAATCTGTGTTAGGAACCTAGTGCTGCACCCTGTACTGCCATTTAGGAAACTTATTTTTTAAAGTACACTCACATCCAAGCATTAAAAATACATGATTGACTTAAAAATTAAGGACTCTAGATTAAACTCTGGGGAAGCATGTGGGGATTCATGGGATTTCAAAATACTTGTGTTCTTCTGCAGCAACATTTTAGTAGGAGAGATGTGGAATTGCGGGAGATTCCAGACAATTCTGTTTGTTTCTGATTTGTGCTGTAATCTATCTTGATTTATGTAAATGGAAATTTCACAAAATAATCGTTCTTTTTTGTTCTATGCTGTTACGGGGATAACTCGCCCTTTTGGGAACGGACTTGTTTCCCAAATACAGCTTTGAGCCTTGAATCTCCTCTGCTGCTGTTAAACAATGAGGTGTTTTCTGAATGCTTTTAATCAAAATATTGGGTTGTGTAATCAAAATTCTGTTCTGTCTTAATCAGACTGGCTTGGAGGGCATGGACTGTAGAAGGAGAAGCAGAAATGCCCAGACCTCTTTATTCAACAGAATAATCTGGGATTGTTGTTTTGTGTGTTAGTGCTGCACAAAATTGCAAATCTGCCAGGGACACAACTGTACAACTCGTTATTTGGTTTGCAGTGAGTGTATGGGATATGTAGAAAACACACTGTGGGTTTTGTCCTTTTTTCCCCCTCCTTTTTTTTTTTCTCTCTTTTATTCCTATTTAATAGGAAAACCAAGACATTCAGGCCACACAAATCTTTTACTAGAGCCAGGATTACAGATCAAGGCTTTCTGGCTTTTTGCCCTAATCATCCCACTAGACCACAGTACCACACAAATACTGTGAATCTGTCACATTTTAAGAATAATGACATTTTACATGTACTGCTGGCTTTGGGACCCTCTCCCAAAGCCAAAAGTCTTGAGCTGTTTTCACGAAACAAGGCAGTTGAGCTTGGCTTTTGTTGATTCAAGTTTCTGTTGCTTTGTGCAAAGGGACAGAATTCCACTAAAATACTATTTTTCTGTGCGTTGCTGTTGTAATCCAAAGACTTTGTTCGTGGGCTCAACGTTCCCACTGTGAAAACCAACATCTGCATCGCAATATAATTTTTAATGCTGTCCTGTGGCCATTTCAATGCACATAATATAATTACTGCTGCTTATTCACAGAGGTTCTCCAGTTGCTGCCAGAATGTTAGCTTCAATAGTTCGCCAGCAGTCTTGAGTGTGGGGTTAGATAACACTTATTTTACTGTCTTCTCTTAAAATTAGGTTGAATCATCTTGGAACATCAGGAAACTGAGTGCAACGTTGTGCTGGCTGGAGGTGAGGCAAAACTAAAGTTCTGTACTGTGTGGGTTTGCTGTATATTGGGGGTTTATGGGTGTTGTGTGTTGCTTTTGGGCAAAGTTCACTCTTTCAGTACTGAAGATGAATTAAGTGTATGTCCTGTTTTTAGTGTTCCTAGGAATGACTTCTGGGCTCTGTGCTAGTGTTGCTTTACCTGCCCCTGTCTTTTCAGCCTTACTTATAGAATCATAAAGGTTGGAAAAGACCTTTTTAAGATCATCAGGTCCCACCATCATCCCACCACCACCCCCTTGGTCACTGTTAAACCATGTCCAAGTGCCACATCCCTGTTTGTTTGGTTGCTGCTCCCCCTCTGAAGCCAACATAGCTCAGAGGAAACACTGAATTCTGTTCTTTCCCCATTCCCATTGTTCACTGAGTGTACACAGACCTGCGTAAATAAGTTGCTGAAGAGCTGGAAGTGGAGAGGACTTCACCTGGCCTGTAATGCATTAACTGTCATGATGCAGCAAGCTGGGAAGGACTGTCCCACCCCCATTCCTGAAATTACTGAGCCAAGGCTCAGTTTGCAGGATCAAACCTGGAATTTGACAGGACTTTTGGGTTAATCCTTTAAACTTTCCTGGTGGTGGTCAATGTTATACTCATTAATAACTTACTCTGACAACAGGTTTTCTGGATCTTTTATTATTAATTCTGCAGTAGCAACTCACAAAAGAGTGCATTTAAAATGCACTGATTGCCTCAATTCCTGATTTATCTCTTTCAGATCCATGTCCTAACATAGTAAAGGGGTTTTCTGCATGTCCTTATGATATAGCAGTTCTTGGTGCAGCCTGTACCAACAGTATATTTCATGCTCAGAAAATTCAGTCTCCTGGCACCAAGCTGTTAATAACTATCTCTGTTATACAAACCATGTAGGGTGGGTGTTTTCATCATCCTGTAAACAAAATTGCCTGAGCTCTGGTTTGTTTGAACTGGCTGCCATTTTGCTGGGCATGACATGTACACACACCTTAGCCTTTAAATATTAAATCACAAACCATAAATGATTTAAATGCTTGCTGGTTGTCCATTAAAATGAAAAATGGGTTGAGGTAGTCACAGTGCAGAGAAGTGCTGGCTGTCAGCAAAGTGTTTTTATTAATTTTAATAAATTGGGGGTTCAGGATGAAATAGGTATTTTGATTTGAATTCATAAATGGAGTATTTTGTCCTGGAAAAGTGAAAGCTGGGAAGAAATTCCCTCTTTTAAGAAAGTCTTTAATACCACCTTAATGCCTCTTGCCTGAGTAAATTTGAGGTCTTCCTCACTCATAAAGGAGGAGAAGGAACTGCTCTCCCCAGGCAGGTATATTTATCCTTCTCTTGAATATCTCTAATTTTCATGGAAGGCAAGAGTCGTGTATCATTTCTAAAGGTCCCATATGTACACATGTATTTGGTTAATATCATGTGGATTTAATTTTTCTTTATTTTTAAAAGGCTTTTTATAGCTTCTCCTTAATATATATAATAATGTGGGACAGATGTAATTTATTGCTTTAATCTAAAGGATGGCAGCGTCTTGAGTTCGATGTTTTATTCTGATGTTCTCTACGTTCTCTTTTTAATCCAAACCCACTAAAATGTACAGGATTTGTTATCCTGCCACGCCAACCAAATGTGCAGTGTCTTGTTTCTGTTTAACATGTTGATTTCCATATCTATTCAAATAGAGCTTTTTAGAGGCATAATATATAAAAATGTACGTTTTTTTTTTCCCCCTCCTATTCTGCTATGACTTTTTTCCTTAAAGGCAAACAAACAAGCACAGAAATCTAATTCTTATTTTTCCACTGATACACACAGAGCTTCTCTTGCATCCACGATGTGCTGGTGTCTTTTGGAAGAAGAGTGCTGTGCTATCCCCTGTACAGGCATTTTGGGTTAGTGACACGTGCCCTCAGTGACACAGTCATGATACTGCAATTAGGTGAGTGCTTCAGGGGGTTTGTTTATTGAAGTTACTTGCAACTTTTCTATTTATCGTGAGCTACTACTTTAAAAAAAAACCCGAAAACATTCAGGGTTAAGATGAATTTTTTTGGACAGAAGAATCACTGAGAAGCAGCTTTTCAGTGGTTTATTTTCAATTGCAGGATTAAAAACCCACAGAAATGACAATATTAATCTCTACCACTGCCAAAAACTGTTAATTCAAGGTACTATTTACATTATAGCAGTCGGGTATTGAAGTTTTAAGGTGAAGATAGATGCTGTCCTTCTTCACTTACCTCCACTGGCTTATGTTGCTGTTCATACATGTGAAAAAAATAAAATTCTGGTAACAAAACTGCAGTGATACAGTGCTGTCAGCCTTCTGGATTATTTCATTTTTCTAAGAAGGATAGTGCATGAGAGGTAAGGGGGGTGGGGAGGCCCTGGCACTGATTGCCCAGAGAAGCTGTGGCTGCCCCAGCCCTGGATGCCTCAAGTTATGTTACTTGACTTTAAAAATATTAGTCCCGTGTTGATGGATCACTTCCAAGATACAGGATACTGCATTTTTAAGCTATTAAGGATCCTTGCATGTGGTTGAAACACTTTATTTTGCATTAAGACTTCCTGCCAAAGTCTTAATTGTAAGACAAATGCATTGAGCTGATTAATGTTGGGGTTCTCAGCAGATTTCATTTGCTGTTTGAGTGATCTGTAGTACGTAAATACGTCACAAAACTGTTCAAAATCAGTATTGACTGTGTTTATCTATTCTTTGGGTAGGGTTGAAAAAGGGAATGAAATGCAGTAGTGCATCCATGACCCTGCCAGAACAGGGAGGTTGGACCAGGTGACCCATTGTGGTCCCTTCCAACCTGAACCACCCTCTGATTCTGTGATTTTGAAGTTGTCCTCTAAGAGCTGGTAATAAAAACTCATTTGGGCTCCTTTTTGCTACAGAAAATGTCCTTTGCTTCTTTTCATGAAGAATCTAAAACTAATATATTTACAATTCTACAATTACCCATTAAAACCAGATAGTACTATTGCCAAACTGGTTAAGTTATTACCAGGATGTTTCAATTTAAAAGTCTGTGACAGTTCTTGTGTTTAAAAATCCTGTTGTTCTCTTTTTTAAATGGTACAGTAAAGTTCAGTTTATCTTCTTAGATGAATGCTCCTTCCTGAAAATGTGGAAAAATGTACAGAAGTCTTCAGGAAAAATAATGTAACATAGAAATAGGTGACTTTAAATTTCCTTTGCTTCCAAATACACAGTGTGAAAGGTGGTAGAATTCATGATGCAGAATCAGTACAATTTGTTATATCAAATGGCAGAGACAGAACTGGGTGTCAAATGACATCCTTTTTTTTTTGAAAAAGAGGACTGGATTTGTGAAAAGAGGACTGGACTTCTGAAAGTGTAGAATTCAAGTTGCAGGCTGTGGTGTAGCAGCTCTCATGGCAAGGAACTCCAGAACAACCCAGCGATCTGCAGACAATTGCTCTGAATTTTGTGTTACACGTGTTGGGGGTCTTTTTATTTGTACTCTTAAAACTGTTTGGTTTTTTTTTTTTTTTTTAATAATCAGGAAATAGTATCTGCACATAAAAAGCAGTGCATTTATTGATCAGTACAATGCAGAGAGCTGTGACTTCACACAGAAGAGATGCAAAAGCTGTGTCAGATCATAAGGACTCACACCCTAAAAGCAGACTTTGGTGGTTTGCTGTGCTCTGCATTTGCCTGACTCAGGGTTCCCTACTCCGTGTCTGGCAAGATTTGCAGCCTCTCTTAATTAGAGACCCATTAAGCTCCTGGAATCCAAAACTTTTAATTTATGAAGAAAGACTTTTTAATTGAGAATTAGCGCGATCCTCACGGCTGTGCGATGTCGCTTGGCAGATGAGGAGCAGCAGTGGATGTTGTAAATGCTTTGGGCTGACAGTTTGACAGCTGGAACCTGGGAAAATTAGCAAGATTTTAATTCCACATATCATTTCTTTTTAAAAGAGCTCAATTCTTTTTAGTCAAAATAGTAGAGTTTGACAAGCTTGGCTTGACAAGCGTTGATGGGGATACAGTCTAAAAGTTATCAGTTATATTTGGGATTTTGTTTCCTTACCTGACTTCTTCAGTAGGTTTTCCAAAACCAGTGGGTTTTTCAGTTCTTTGCCATGGCTTATTACTCTTTGTTCTTTCTCCTTATTGACACCTTCCTCATGCTTTAACTTTCACTCTCTGTCTCTATTTTTGCAGCATGGAATTACAAACAAACAAACAATGTTGTGCTTGAACAGCAGGGGGAGTTCTGATCTTTTTTTTTTTCCTTTTTTTTTTTTTCCTCTTTTTTTTTTTTCCCCCTCCTCTTCTAAATCTGTAAAATGTAATTTCATCCCTGTTCAGGTTTCATAGCCTAGGAGGAGCCAGCCTCTTGGGAGAGGATTATTAGATTCCATTTGCAGTAGTGGCTGTTTTCATTTGAATATGGTGGTTTTTTCCCCATTAAACAGCGAAAATAAATTTTTTTTTAAGTGTTCCAGCATTTAACCCTTTAGCAACTGTAACCAGCAAACTAAGGGAGGAGATTCCAGCTAATTGGATTGTTGCATATGAAGGAAAAATCAAACTGACAACAGAAAGTTTTCTGGTTGTGGAATGAGAAATCATTTATATTTTTAATCCTTTACTGCATTTATTATCTGTGTATCAAATGACCCCTTACTGAGCCTGGGGAGGGAGTTTTTCTTTCATTTTGTCAGATTACTCAGTTAACTGGTCAGAAACAGGAGAAGTTTTCCTTAATTTCAGGCCCTGGTGCTGTTGGGCAGTGGCATCATTACACTGCCTCACACAGTTCCATGTGCCTGACCCTGCTTGAGGGCTGTGTCTTCCCTTTTTGTTGTTTGTGAGTTACTTTTCAGTTTACTTTTTTTTGGTTAAAATACCGTGCACACTCTGCCTGTCACAAAGTTTGGGCCAGCACAGCTGGGGGAAGGGGCTCCTTCAGCTGGGGAGAATTACATGCATGACTGTGCCTTGAGGCTTTAGTCTTGCAGAGAGATTCCCACTGAATTCAGAGGCTCCACATCCAGAGGGATGTGGATACCAAAGGACACAGTTACGCTGTTTTGTTCTGAGCCTGTGGTTCAACCTAAAGTTCCAGGCTGGTTGTAGATACCGTGCTTATTAAAACCTCACAGGTGAGAAGATGATAAATACCAAAACCAAAAATCTATTTCCAGGAAAAGCTGTAGTTCTGAAGTGTCTGCTGGACATCCACAAGATTTTCAGGGAGAGTGACCCTGCCTACATCCTTAATGATCTCTTCATTACAGACTATTGCATCTGGATTCAGAAAATCAAGTAAGTTCCTCAGTAGTTATTGGTGTGGGTAATGTTTTTTAGCATACTTCACCTATGAACAAGTATCAGCAAAGTAAAAAGAAATTCTGTCCTCTCTACATGGAAATATGATCACTCTTTTTCATTTAGTTGCTGTGTCTATCCGGTTATTCTTGTGGAGGTATTTGGTGAATTTTTTTAATGTAGTGACATGACTGGAGAAAGGAGGGAGGAATTGCATTTGAAATAAAAATGTGAGTTTTTATTAATCTATTAATAACATTTTTTGGGGGGGAAAAACCAGCTTCTGGGAAATTTTCATTCTATTGCAATCTCTCAGGAAGAAAAAAGCTTAAATATCACTTACATAACTTCAGAATAAAGGTAAGAAATAACTTCTTGTTCAGAATTGAATTGACAGCACAGGCAGACCATTGACAGCTGTGAGAAACATTGATTTATGGGCTGTAGCAGTTGTAGGAATTGATTATCAACACCAGAGTAAGTGTCACAAATCTCCATGCCCTGTGTGCTCCTGCCCCTGGAGCTCTCCTGGCTCCCTCTCCCTGACAATGTGCTTTGGCTTCCACTTCACTTGAGAGGGAACAGCGACTCTGCCACTTCCAGGCAAAGTCCCTGCCCTTCAGCACTTCTGTGCCTCACCTGTGTTCTTTCAACAGAGTCAGCATGGCTTATTTCCAGAGTTTTGGGAAGTTTGCAGCCAGACTGGTTACAATATCAGCATGTTTTAATGGCTTAAAACCAAAAGTGTCGGTAGGAAAACAGTGGGAAGTGGATTAAATGATTAAAGCAAGCTGCATGTTCAAATCTTACTAAGCTTTATATTGTTCTTGTCAGATTTATTCTGTTTTTCCATACAGCTTTTGTATTTTCTTCCTTCCTTTTTATGTCTTCACAGCCTTCTCTGAGGGGCCACAAGAGAAGGTGTGAGTTGGAATAGGCATTACTGATGTAAACACAAAAAAAATGCCATTTTCATACTGGTTAATAATAGCAAAATAGAGACTCATAAAACTGGTTAAAATTAGGCTCTGCTTTTCAGTTCACAATTTAACAAGAGAGTGTGGGAGAAAAATAACTTCAGTGCACAAGACACAAGGAGCAGTGAGGGGATATAGAGGGAAATGGGTAATAATTATGGTCAGAAAGGGGAATGTGACAGAGAATTGAGCCAGGCTGCACAGGCTGTAGGTTTGGGTGTGACCTTATCAGAACTTCTTGGAGAATTAAAGACCCTCAGGTTATAGCTGCTTATTATGTGTGGTACATGATGTTGATTCTTATTCTCCTCTGTGTGCTTACAGTGGCTGTGTTGCTATAAGTAGCAATGCACAAAACACTCTAAAGCAACTACAGGTGTTTCCAAACATTCTGATTCATCAATCCTCATTAATTCCAGCAACAGCCAGTTCATTTTGCACTGTCATATTTGAGGAGACCTTTATTTTTTGCCACACCTTAAACGTGTGGGAAGTTCCCCAGGTATGGGGAAAATTCATGTTCAGGTTGAAGTTGAGATGAAAAAGTGCGGTAAATAAAGAAGGAGAAAGTTATTTCATGGATCTTTCACAAAGAAATGAGTCATAAGACAGTAATATCACTGCTGCCCATATCAATGAATATAATGTCTAGCAAGTCAGTCATAAAACCCAGGGTTTTCTTTAAATCCAGCCCAGGGAAATGCACAGTAGCTATAAGTGACTGATAGATTAACACGTTTCCTCCCAGACTCTCACATTATGTCCCAGTTAAGCAGAACTGACAGCTGCTGGGAAGAGGGCAATTAAGCTCTCTTATTGTCAGAGTGACAGGGCACAATAGCTGTCTGTCATTAGGAGAGCGGGAGAGAGAGGAACCGCAGAAACCATCCCTATTTTTAGGTCTGAATCAGGACAGCATTTAAGCATATGCTGAAGTCGTTCCTGTTCAGTTTAGCAGTGAAGCATGTGTTTTAAGTTCAGCATGTGCAAAGTGAATGGGAACACTTTGTTATATTCCTTTATGTTGAAGGGAAGCACGAAGTTCACTTGTCATCCAGAAAATACCTTGACAGATGCCGAAATGGGTGACCGGTTGTCTGTTCAGGACAAGAGTTCCCAGCTCCCCAGGGTGAGGCATCTGGAGAGGAGGGTGGTGCATCTCCCATTCCAGGGGAAGAAGGTTATGACATCCCTCTGGTGATTCCCTCTGAAGTACTGGCACAGGCTGCCCAGAGAAGCTGTGGCTGCCCCATCCCTGGAAGTGTCCAAGGCCAGGTTGGATGGGAGTTGGAGCAACCTGGGCTGGTGGAAGGTGTCCCTGTCCATGGCAGGGGGTGGAATTGGATGAGCTTTAAGGTCCCTTCCAGCTCAAACCCCATTCTGTGATTCTATAATTGCCTTTGTGGTGAGAGAGTTTTGCGAGGGGAAGGTATTCGTAGATATTTTTGTGGTGGTCTTTCAGTGTAGTTATTTTCATCTCCAGTGGGTCTGGATACTTTCTGTTTTGTTTCTTGGCTGTTCTGTGCTCTGTGGAAGCTTCATTAACATTCTTTATCTCCATTTCCTCCTGTCTTTTCATAACTGAGAGCGCTCTCAAAATCCATGGAGGGTTTTCCCTTTCTTCCCGTCTTTCCCTGGTATGTAACCAAGTCCTCCTGGAGGTTGGGGCCTCTTCTTTTTTTTTTTTTATAAATAGTTACAACAGACTGTAGGTTCTTTTGAATGAAGAATTTGGTCACTTTAAAAACAGCTGGAAGCAAACTTTTCAGTTCACCTGTGCTGGCAGAGAAGAGTCTGGAGATGCAGGTTTAGGAAAAAAGCTTGGCACAGGCAAAACTGTACTGGATGTACCCAGTGGCAGTAAGCACACAGTCCCATTCCAGATGAAGAGGAACTCCCCTGGTAGGTGCCAGCTTTTAAATATTCCACGTGGAAACAAAAACCTTATGGCCAGCAGTGTGTCAATGGCTGATTACAAATTTGGTTTGAGATCATGGTTTGGCTGTGGGGAAATGAGATGAATAAGTGAATGTGTCACTGGGCTGGCAAGAGCTGATTTATTTTAAGCACAGTGTATCTGGAATTGGAAATGATCAAGCTGCTGAATAAAAGACATGCAGGTGGCTAATAGTCAGTTGGGTATGGGGAGAACAGACTAGGTCTTCAATGCTAAGGATTTTATTTTCTTTTTTAGAAAAATTGTTTTAATCAGGTACCTGGTACTAAGAGAAAAATGGATTCCCAAATGTCTTAGAGAGTCAAGATATGAGCTAAAATTTTGCCTTCCTGTTTGCCCTCTTAAAGCTAGTTTTACCTGCTTTCTGGGTTTCTAGTATTTCTCCTTAAGCTGCTTGTGAGGTGAATATTAATAATTTCAACTCCTGTACGAACTGGCATGTAAATCCTGTTAACTGTTACTAGGCTTTGGAGAAAGGGAGCATGTTGTTCAGCAAAATTTACCAGAAAAGAGGGAAAAGTAAATGTTAACCTGGATAACAAAGGCTCGACAAAGACCTATGGAGGCAGCCTGTGGTAAATCTCGGCAGGTGGTGTCAACATTTCTGTTGAAAAGCCAGATGCAGCCAGATGGAAAATTGCATCTTTAACCCCTGAGGTCATAATGACATGTCATCACTTCATTTGATCCCCCTACTAAGTGAGCTTATCATCCACCCTGCTGTCACTTCTGTTATGGCTTTCATTTCCATAATAAAATTAAATTTAATTTGTCTGCTTTGCATGCCTTTGTTCTTTAGGTCCCAGCTTTTACAAGCCATTCTGACACATTTGGCAGCCTCTGAGGTGAAGTTGTAGCTGAATTTGTATTGTAAATCTGAGGTTTTCTCTGTCTTCCACACCTTCCTTTGAGCAGGAGGAGATGAGGGAGAGGAGAAGGAGTTTTGGGGAAACCACTGGTTGGTTGACAGCTGCAGTAAGGGCTGCTGAGACCCGGGGAATCCAAGTGTGGGCTTGTTGCAGGAGAGCTTTTTCTCCTTCTGGAGAGGAGTTCTGTGTCTGTGACCCCACAGGAGTTGTCCTTTACAGAAGTCAGAACAGTTTACCCACTGCCTCTTGCTGTGCTGAGGTTCCTTTGTGTGGCCTGCTGTCTTTCTCCAGTGTTTTGTGTTCCCCTTTGTGCCAGGCTCTATTCACGCTGGGTTTTGGCCACTGTTGTCTGGGTGTGCCTGCTGGCCATGACATGGCTGGAGGGCTGAACAGCTTCCTGTGAGTCCTTGTCCAGGCAGGCAGTAAGTCCATGCTGTTCTGCAGCCCTGCCTGAGAGGAAAAACTTGAGCCCATGTCAAATTAAAATACTTTTACCTGCTATTTGCATGCATGTTTAGTTTTGAACAGTTACCACTTCAGTGTCAGTAAATGAGCATATTCTGTGTTCCTGAAATGGAGGTGAAGTTCTGAGTGTTCCTGGCAGTTTTCCAGGGGTTGATACACTTAGTACAGAATGACAGAATGGTTTGGGTTGGAAAGGGCTTTGAAGATTATCTTGTTCCACCCCCCCTTCCATTAGACCAGGTTGCTCAGAGCCCCATCCAGCCTTGCCTGTTGTATAGTTGGGATTAATCTGCTCGAAGTTTTGTGGGTATGAGACATGCAGGAGAATAAGGTACATTTTTCATTACCACTATTTTTCTACTTTTTAATTTACCATCTGACCTTTTGTTCATGTTCTGTTGCAAGAAGAAATATTATTAAATGATTGCTTGTGTATTGTAGTAGCTTCAACTTGTGCAGTGAAGGAGATCTGTGTGTTAAGACAAATAAGCTGTTAAATTGCCTTGGTGTGTTCTGTGCAAATGTATCTTCAACTTGCTTTGTTATCCTTCACAAATATGTGCTCCCCAACCTGAGACAAATGTAACATTGCTAATTTTGGTGCCTGTAGGTGTAGCACGCCAGTTTGAGCATGGATTCTTTGATTTTTAAAGTTTGGAATAAAACCCAGGGTTCCTGGTGGCATTTATACAATCTCTGCAGAAGCTGCTGTCTTTATTGGAACTAACTGAATTAAAGCTAAGCCAGATAATTCCTGAGCTGTCCTTGCTTCTCCCTGATTTGCAGGTGAGACGTATCCTGAAAGGTAGGTCGGCCTCATAGGCCTGCTTTCCTTTTCATCTCTTCGTTAGAATCAAAACCTAGTCCTTGTTACAGCATAATTACCTGGTCTGAAGCCAGCAGGGAGTTGCTGTTTTACTCTAGGATGTGGATTTCTCTAAATAAATGTAGGATTAATTACATTCCCAGCATGTCATGGAGGTGAAGAGATCGACTCTGATCATTCAGCCACTCCTCTTCTCTTCCCCGGGTTTTCTGAATCACTTGTTTAATCAATACAGTGTAGTCTTGGCCTGAATTGTTAAGGCCTGATGTTGCAAAGGCATTAAGAAGCCCAAGTCTTTCAGGAAAAAAAAAGGAGAGTTGTGAGATTTAGGATGTTTTACTGCCTGTGTCACATCAGATCATAAAGGGCACAAAAGGGAGTAAGGAACTTAGCCTGTGACATCACCACATTACCTCAGGCTCTTGCTAGGCTTGGGAAAATATTTTGGACCGTGTAACATCTTTAAGTAGCCAGATGTTATGATCTCTGGGTGAATTTAAATAGGATTTCAACGTGCATTCCAATGGCATGTTACAATAATTTGTGAAATGGATCATCTACCTGCAAACATAGGAAATTTGATCCAGTTGTGATTTGCTAAGATCTGGAAAACTTTGAAAAATGCTTTGAAGTATGTAGAAACTGTTTGGATTGTGCCATTTTTGCAGCTGTTTCTCCCTGGCAGTTTTGTTTCCTTTAGGTGTTTAGGGTTCTGTAAAGCTCAAAATACTTGAAAAGACAAAACCCAGGCTTTGAAGAGACTTTTGTTTTTCCTTTTTTGCTGATTGTGGGGTTGATATTTACAGAATCATAGAATAGTTTGGGTTGGAAGGGACCTTAAAGATCATCCAGTGCCACCCCCTGCCATGGGCAGGGACACCTTCCACCAGCCCAGGTTGCTCCAACCTGGCCTTGGACACTTCCAGGGATGGGGCAGCCACAGCTTCTCTGGGCAACCTGTGCCAGGGCCTCCCCACCCTCCCAGGGAAGAATTTCTTCCCAATATCCAATCTAAATCTGCCCATATTAATGAAATCCTGTTCCCTCTTTGTGGCATTTTCGTGTTCCTAGGAAGGAATTAGCTGTAACTTCTGAAAGTCAGGAGCGTCCTGCTAAATGAGGGGTGAACAGAGTAACTCCTGTGAACTGTGCAACTCTACTGTGAAAATATGAATTTCAGACAGGAGGATTCGGGAACAAAACTGTCTTAAAAGGCTTTCAAATGGTGCCCCACTAATGTTAGTTTATTAAATTTTTGCTTTGTGATGGGGGGAAGAGGGAATGTTTTAACACATAATAAGAAGGAGTCAGTGCTTTAAAGCATTCTCAAATGTTAGAGGAATATGCTAATTTTCAGCTGTTAACCTCTTGGATTCAGCAGCCGTGATTGAAAAGAACAAAGGCGCAAGCAGTAATATATTCTGGATGAAAATCCTGCCTCTTGGCTCTGTGGGATTAATCTGATTTGTACGGCATGTTTAATGCACTTCATCCAGTGGAGTCCTGAGGAAAAATGCACCTCAGAGTGTTGCATTTCCTGTGCCTTGCAGTCCCATGGTCAGCTCTTCCCTGCTTTGCCTGGAGTTGCACTTCGACTTTACCTTCATTGCTGCCCATGTCAATCTTAGTTTAGTGAAGGCTGCAGTAATTTCAAGTTTGACAAAACTCCAGTTTTCGAAGTAGGTGGTGCAGAGAAAAAGCCAAATTGCTTTCACGGTGCTGCTTTGAAAGCAGCTTTGCCATTAGCATATGCTTTTAGCCTGTGTTCTGATGTAGACAGTTGTGTTACTTATCAGAGTGTGTAACAGCCCCATCACAAAGTGCCTTATTTTGATCTGTTTTGTAGTTAGAGGCTTATATTTTTCACTAAATCTCTTTAATGATATTTTTGTTGTGGATACCCTGGAGCCCCTTAATTCTCTGCCCCCACCTTCTGCAAAACAAAGGAACTCATTGGATTGGGGAGATTTTTTTACTCTGAAGGCTATTCTTTCCTCTGCTCTTTTGGCTTACTAAGAGCCATGCAGGTACAAGGGATAGATCAGAAAACCTTGGTGCTGCTTGTGCTCACACCTCTTGATGCACAGGGTGAAGAAGCTGAGGTTTATCAGGGCTGCTCCCTCCCTGTCCTGTGATGACTTGCAGCAGTATGCTCATGACTACAATCCCCCAATTATTGTAGCTCATGACTACAATCCCCAATTATTGTAATTCCTTCTTAGCAGGTTTTACAAGCTGGCATTACTGCTGCTGGCAGCCAGTTCAGCAGGCAGCACATTTTCTCACTGCTTGGAGTTAACCGTGCTGCTCTGGCTTTGCTTCTCATTCCCTTCCTTGGTGGCCTGAATTAACTTTGAGGTGTCCCAGCTGCTCTTCAAGCTTCTACCAATAATTGGAGTGGCTACTTCAGATGGTCTCGGAGGTTTAAAAATCTGTAAAAAAACACAGGATATGTCTTTTTAGATAAATCTTTTGTGGTGTTAAATGTTCTTTATTTCAAGGCTGAAAAGCAAGCAGGGGCTGCCCCAGACTGGCCTCAAGTGCGTATTTGAACAACCTGCATTTTAATACAGTCAAGTATAAAATGACACACTCGACTGAAGATTGTAGATCGTGGTTATGGATGGGAGAATATGAGACAGTTGAGGGCAGCAGCTTCAGAAAGAATAGGTGGGGTCATGCTTGAGAACAGTTTGAACCTGAGCACCTCTTCATCTGTGAGCAGGTGAGAGGGTGAACACACTTCAGCTGGAGAAGCAGAGTGGCATCATTTAGAAGAAGGAAGTGCCATGACCTTAGAATGCATCCTTTGTAAGGCTGTGTTAAAACACAGACTGCTTCTCGTGTCTGTTCAAAAAGATGCTGAGAAACGGAGAGAATTAGGGGGGGAAAATGTTCCCTGAACGATCTATGTGAAGGCAAAGACACCAGGTAAACTCGGTAGTTCATTGGTAAGAAAGGTAAAGGTTGATCTAGACTTGTCTTCAGGTATGATGGGACAGGGATTTTGGGGTTTAGCCATGGTGTAGTATAACAAAAAGTTACAAATCCATCCAGTTGAACAGGAAGCAGGAAAAATTCAGATAGAAGTAAGTTTTTGCATTTTCCTAGTGAAGAGTAATTGTGAGTTGGCTCATTCTCCCTGGGTTGCTGGGTAATTCTGTACTGTCTTATTTGTTTCCATCATGACAGCATAGCTCAAAAAAACACCTTGTGGCTCAAACACAAGCTCTGGGTCTGGTGCAGAAAGTATTAGAGATTCTGTGCAATTTGTTATGCTACTAAAACAGCCTCACAAGAGGAAATACTATCAATTTTCCTTAAAACTCAGATAAGAGTTAACCAGTTTATCAAAGAGTATGTTGACTGTTGGAAGAGAACCCAGATTTATTTATTTTCATCCCAAGTCCTCTGCTCTTAAACCTTAGATCACAGTTCTTTGATTTAAAAATAGTAACTAATAATTTGCAAGCACATTATGTGTCTCCTCTCTCCCTGTTTTGATGCATGTTTTTAATACAGTTTGTTTGTTTGTTTGCTGCCATCACGAGCTGCCAATGCCTCTCCTTAAGTCTTGCATCTTTTTTAAGGCCTGAGCTGTCACTGCAATTGTCTTTGAAGCAGGAGGTGCACACAGAGCACTTTGTAAATAACAATACCCAAGTAATATAATATACTGATTTAAGAGCCTTAAGGCAAAAACGCTGTTTGCCCTGAGGGCCCAAAAAGGTGATAGACAGGTGGGTATACTACCAGAAATCCCCCTTCATGTATGTTTTAGCAAGCCCTGTAAAACACGGATTTTTAACAAGGGTTTTAATCTCCCCTCCCAGCTGCTAGCTGCAATTTCCTTTGATGTTTTTCCTCTCCTGCCCTCTGTTGTTTTTTCCTATTTATTCCATCATTTTTCTACAGCTCCTGTTCCTTCAGGCTGTGTCTGAATGCACCTTGCTGTGGGCAGAGAAGGCAAAAGAAGAAAGCCATTTTTCTCCCCCTCAGGCTACAGCTTTGATTTTCCCAAGTTGTGGGGAGGCATTTCCTATCTGCCTACAGAGGGGTCAGTGAGCTGTGTCGTGTCTCTTCACTCAGCACATCTCAGCTGACTCGTTCTCTGGTCTGGGGAGGGGAGGGCTGAGCTCTTGTGATCGTTCCCTTTCCGAGCAGGTGGAATGTGCAGCTCTGGTCCAAGTGGAAAGCTGATCTCCAGGCTGAAAATGCCTTCCTGGTTTGCTTCCAGTGTGGTCAGTAGCTAGCTTAATAATAATTATTGTTCCTAAAGGGCATGATCATGGAATCTTGGAATAGTTTGGGTTGGAGGGGACCTTAAGGAGCATCTGGTTCCAACTCCCTGCCCATCGGCAGGAACATCTTCAATAGAGCAGATTGCTCCGAGCCCCATCCAACCTGGCCTTGAATGTTTCCAGGGATGGGGCATCCACAGCTTCTCTGGGCAACCTATTCCAGTGTTATACCACCCTCACTGTTAAAAACTTCTTTCCTGTCTCTGATCTAAATCGACCCTCTGCAGTTTAAACCATCACCCTGTGTCCTGCCATGCCCCCGAGCAGCTGATAACAGGTGCCCTGGCACACCAGGGGGTGTGTGGGAGAAACTGGGAGCAGGCTGTTCACTTGAGACCCTTGTGAAAATCTGCCAGGAAATTTGCAAGATGCTCAGATTTGGTGCCTTTTCCCGTTCAGATTGTGTGAGATGAGAATGGACTGTGAGTGGGAAGGATACAGGTGGTGTTTTCCCTTCGAGTGTTCGGGGTGTCAGTCAGGAGAGATGGAGCACTCTAAGAGTTAAACTCTGATCAACCTCGCTGTGTTTTTGGTGGATGAATTCCACTGCAAAGGGGTAGGATCATGTTGGAGTAATGTGTTTGTAATTGTGCCTCTAAGGCTGTTCCCTGCCACTGTTGTTATTTTTGTAATGCAGGACTTTACTGACACTAAAATTCACATTTTCTGCCCTGCTGTCTGTGAGTGTTTTTTATTCTCATCTCGTAACACAAACTGTATAATTTGCAGTGCTAGGAGAGCTTTCTCCTGGCTCACCAGCAGTGATGGTGGAGACCCAGTTCTAGGTAATGGCAGTTCAGAAATTTGAGGGAGATGGAGCTAATGTAGAACAACTGTCAGTGTTCCATTTCTGCAATGCAGCCAATATTACTATCACATCATAAAATCTCTTTCTTTCTCTGCATCTGTTTTGTGGTGAGTTATCTATTCATCTTTCATTATTTGTGTTTATCATATATAACTTTGGAAGCTGTGCCATTGTTAGATGTTTGGACTGGCTGCAACTTACTGGAGCTATTTTGGCAACAAAGATCCATTAAACTGTTTTTAAAACTTATAAATACTGTTCACTTTCTTTTTATAGTCCAATATTAATTCCAAGTCTGTTTTCTCTTATGAATATTTTCGTAATATCATCTACATAAGTAAGCTGTACTTGATTTCTTTTATAATCCATGATCTGTTTGGTTTCAACTTATCAAAAAGACCAAGTAATGAAAGTAAGATGTTATATTGGAAAGGTTCATCTTTTTTTTTAAATATTTATAAATGTGAAGTTCAGCTCATGCAGTATTTAGATTCATTATGAAGGAAGCACTGTGGAATTTCTGAATAAATATGGAGGAAAGTCACTTGAAACATTCAGACTTATTAACATAAAAGAAGTCACTTAAATTGAAACGATGGTGCTGTGTTTTATATTTGATTTATGGTTAACGAACTGTAATACTTTAAGCTGTGTAGATAGCAGTTCATGTTTACAAGACTGCCAGTTGGATTGCACTGTAAGTACATCACTCTCTTAGCTTCAGGATCCACGTAATGCCCTTTGAAAGCCGGAATTTCAAGATTAAAGCACTTTCTGTTCCCCTCAAACCCACTGGATCCTCCCCATCAGCCGTTGTTTACGGTGCAGGGCTGCTTTCTGTCACCTGAAGAGAAGGGAGGGTTTTCTCTTGTCCAGAGTGGTCTGTTCATGCTGCCTCTCTGCTCCTTCCCATCCAATCCATCTGAAGTGGTGGCATCTTGCTTAGAGGGAGATGTATTTTCCAGACTTCTCTTTGAACCCAGTGCTCCCTTTTTTCCCACCGTGGTTTCCCCGTGTTTCGATGAAGGTTCGGTGTGCAGGGAGCGCTTTTTCACTCTCTGCTTTATGTGGTGTCTACAAGAGAAGGAATAAAAAAAAAAAAAAAAAAACCGATTCTATAAACTTCCCACCCCAAGCCTTGTGCTGTTGTCTCTTCCATCCCTTGACACTTGCAGCAGGCATCTCCACAGCTGGAATTAGCATGGATCAGCTGGCTGGGGCGTGCGTGCCGTGGCCTCCTACCAAGTCAAGACATGAGGGCTGCGTCCTGCCAGCCTTTTCTCACGAGGCTCATTATTTATATCTCTGCTTATTTTCATGAAATATGTAGGAATTTAAAGATCTCCTTTAAATTCTGGGCTGCTCTTCAATTTGATGAAGTTGCCTAATGTTTCCAGGAGTACTTAGAAAGGAAAAAGTTAACAGGATGGACATGTAGAGGGTAATTGTTTAAACCGAAGTTATTTAGGCTAAAAATCAGAATCCATCATCTTGAAAAATAGAAAGCATGAATTCTTACCTGCAATTGCATAAAATATCTTGCACGGATTGAGCAGCTTTTAGTTCAGCAGCTGCTTTTCATAATGAAGTGCAGAATTTGAATGGACTTTGGGGGAGATGGTTTCTTTCTTTCCTAAGAAAACAGTGGTTACTCCAGGACTAATTCATGTGAACAAATGTGTTATTGCTGGTGTGTTTACACTCATCTGTCTTTCTTTTGCTGCTGGTAAGGTAGAAGATTAGTTAAAGCTTAGGTCAATTTTACCTGAGTCTTGAAGAAAATTTTCTGTTTCTCCTTTAGCAACACATTAAATTCAGCTTTGTTCTTCTGTTATCTTCTGTAGTCATTGATCAGAGCTAATGAGATTTTAATGGAGTTATTTATTGCTTCTGCCTCTTACTATAAAAATATATAATAAACTAAGCACATGAAACTGTTGAATGGTGGTGTTTGTATTTGTCTCTCTGGCTGTTAATTGTACAACCCCTTCTGTGATCCCTTCAGATCTCATAAGCCAGGTAGGGTCATGATGAACTAACCAGCTAATAAAGGCTGGGAAGGGATTTAATAGGTGTTGCATGTTCATCTTTCTTATAGTTATCAAAGAATATTATTTGTTCTTCTGAATTAAGGCCTTTTTTTGCAGTGAAAGGGTTGCCCTGTGGTTCAGGTGCTGTATTTTTCAGATCAGTCCTTAAACTTCATGGTATTATTGTTATGCTTTGTTTTAGCCGTGTTTCCCTGTAGAGAATAGTTATGTTCCCAGAGCTGGGAAATAAAATGTGTGGATAGATTCCCCAGGCTTGTGGGGGAGCTGGGGTAAAGATGTGTGCAAAAGTGCTGAGCAGTAAAAACAGTGTAAAGTTAGAGTTGTTACCACAGTCTGTACTACAACAGTGTGCATGGATAGGCAAAGTGGTTGGCACTATTTATTCACATTTTCCAGCACTGCTTTCTACTCAGAATTTCTTTCAGAACTTCATTTGGAGTAATTTTGGTCGCTGCTTCTGAGTTTGCTTTTTCAAAGCTATTTCACTATTGTTGGAGGTCTCTGACTAGTGTGTGACTGAAGCACTCGTTACAAATAACCTTGGAAGTGAAATAAAAACTGGTGAAATATGGCATCTCCCATAAAACACACGCTAAAAGGTGTAATCGAGCCTTAATCTCTTGTCTCCAGGCAGACTCTGAGTCTCATGTTCTTTTGTAACCCATGACTTCTAAAGCATAGTTTGGGCAAATGGATGATGGTGTGTTTAGTGGGATGAGTTTCTCATTATTGCAGCTGAATTTGTAAGGATTCTTCTCCTGAACTGGGAGATTTTTTTTTTTTGTGATTGAATCTCGTTGTTCGACCGTTTGTGCCTTTTTTTTTTTTTTTTTTTTTTTTTTTTTTTTTTTTTTTTTTTTTTTTTTTTTTTTTTTTTTTTTTTTTTTTTTTTTTTTTTTTTTTTTTTTTGTGCCTCTTGACTTGAGCTGTTTCTGCATTAATGAATTCTGCTTTTGCATTCAACACCATCATCGTTATCGCTTCCATGTCTTACCAGTCAGGGTTGATCAAACCTCGACTGTTTTATGTCTTGAATATTTTATTAAAATCAAATTGCCTGTCAATTCTGTATCATAAGAATTCAATCATTGTATTTATTTTTTTTTTTCTTTCAGGCTGCTTGAAATTGTATGTCAGGTGTGGAGGGATGTTTGTCATTATTAGTTGCCTTTCTGAAGGAATCATTCTGCTGTTGAGCTAAACCCCTGAAATTTAAGTTCTGTTACAGCCACTCAGGATCATGTGTGTCTCCCCCATTTATCCTCCACTCCTGGCTCTCAGAATATGCTGGTCTAGTGGCTTATGGTGTTGCTTAGCAGAGTGAGCTCAGTTATCAGCTTCAGGAGACACATTTTCCCCAGAGATCACCAGTTTGGTTGCTCAAGTAGCTGTGCAGGACTAGACACAAACTGCATGTGAATTTTAGAGCAATTTATTTCCTTCTTGATTATACATAAGACTAGTTGGATCATTCTTGTATGAGCTTACTTTGTTGTCTTCTGCTGTCCCGTTTGGCTGTACCTTGTTGAACCTTCTGCTTCAAGAGACCTTAAGCTGGAGATTTACTGCCAGGGGGATATTAATTTCCATCAAGATCATGACAGAGTTCCTGCGGGAAGTTCATTTGGCATTATCAGGAGACTGAATGTTGAACAATGTCCCTTCATACCCCTTTTGTCTGGGCAGATGAGGCTTGGGCTGGAAGACAGTGATGGATGGAATCCAGCAAGAGCCACTCGGGGCAGGAGGAAAATAAGATGATCCGAAGGGTGTGGAGGGTCTGGCCCTTTGCAGGTGCCCTTTTGTTCAGCGGTGACAGACCATGCAGAAACATCAGTTATGTCCTATTGCAGCCTGTCCTCAGCCAGTCTGGTGGCAAGGCAGGGAATTCCATTATTCCTAACAGCTTAACTGACATTTCAATATCTTCCAGATAGTAAATTTGCACGTCCTCTGTATCTGAACTGCTGAGGCTCTACTTTGGGATAATATCTGGTGATGTCTGAGATAGTTTTAACTCTGGGATTGTCTTAATTCTCTCAGTGCCTCTGGCTAAATGAATAATTGTGGGAAATTGTAAGCAGTGCTGCCAGGTACGTAATTTGGAGCACGTTTAACGTGGGGATACTCTTGGCTGGTTGCATTGGTAACTTATCTGTTTTATCCAAGAATGAGAGTGTCTGTGAAACCTTCCTAAGTGAGTTTTGCCAGGCCTTGTGGACAAAGGTAATGTAAATAGAGCCTGATGCTTTCTTCTTAAACTTGGTAACTTCTCATACATTAACCATATACAATTAAGGCTCTGGGAATATCTTGTGATCCAGCAGGCAGAAAATCTTTTGCCTAATGCAACAGCTTAACTGTTATATGGATCCTGCGTGTCCAGAGCTCCTGCTGAGGGGAGATAAGTTAAATAAGTGCCCTTTCTGTATCTGTCAGCCCTGCTGACTGGCACAGCACGCTGCTAGTTTGTGTTTGAATGCATCCCAAGGAACTGCAGGGCTACCAAGGGACCAGAGCTTGGCAGGGAGACAGGCCCATTTTCGTATTTGGTGGAACCTGCATCGCTCCAAAGGCACGTCTGCACTTGAAGGATCTGCTGCTTCTTTTGAGACCTGTTTATCTTGCCTGCGAGGCTTAAAGATAATTAATGTAAAGTGTTTTACACTTAAAACGGCTCATCAGCCCCGTGGAGCCGAGTCAGAGCAGTGCTGGAGTGAGTGCAGGGCTGATTCCCAGCCTAACACAGGCCCTGACCCCATGGGAACAGCATCGTGCATCCAGGCTGGGGTTAGTTCTGAGATGACCTGGGTTCCAGCCCGGTTCCAGGACCAGTTAGGTCACATTCAGACACCAGGCTGGTAAGCAAAGCTGCTGTCAGTGCTTGTGATCCTCAGGTTCCCGTGCTTTGCTCCTCCCCTGCTGTGCTCGGGCAGGAACAGCTCCATCTGCTGTGGCAGCTCCGAGTGCTGTCACTTGGCTGTGACTGAGCCAGGGCAGATAACAAAGAAATTCTGTTGCATTTTGCTGTGTCTTACACCTTGTTTACACTGTGTACTCAGCACAGTGGATGTTTGTATACATCTGTGAAATGCAAAGCCAAATTGATGAGGCAGTAGAAATAATCCTTCTATTGTTTACAAAAACAAAAGCAAGCTGGAGCTTGTGCCTGTGCAAGGGAAGTCACTTCTCATTCCACAGCAAAATGTGACTGATTCCGGCTTTGCAGGCTGTGCTGCCACTGTGACTATTTCATAAACTCACAGAATGGTTTGGATTAGAAAGGGCCTTAAAGATATCTTGTTCCACCCACCTGCCTTGGACAGGGACACCTTTCACCAGACCAGGTTGCTCAGAGCCCCATCCAGCCTGGACCTGAACACTTCCAGGGATGAGGAGTCTACAACCTCTCTGGGCATCAACATTTACTCCCATGTTGGCAAATACTCTGCAGATTTTTAGATGTGTAATTCCCTTGCCATGATGGTGTGCAGTGCCATCATCATACAGAACGCTGGTTTTCATTTAGTCAAGTTCTCTTTGAGTTGTTTGGGGTTTTTTGAACTGCTAAAGCAAGAGAATTGGGTGTGAGGCAAGTACCTGGCAGATGGAAAGGTCTGGCCCATTAACACTTTCTTTAAAACTTTTCCTTTCGTACCGTCATTTCTGACTGATGGACATAATACACAGAAGCATAATTACTTATTTTTATTTTAGCATTTGCAAAAAATTAGAGGATTTTGTGGCTGGATGTGTCCCCCCGCCCAAGTCCTGCATTTATTTTTACTCTCAGTGACTAGGTTGACTTGATTTTCATTCTAGCTTATGTTAAATCTTCCTTGGAAACAATCAAATCCCTAATGTATGTGTTCTGTGAGACCTGTTTCTCATAACTCTGTGTTCTGGAGACAACAGCTATCTTGATTCTTCAGATCCCAGTGCTCTCTGTGGCAGACCTGGAGCTCACAGGAGTGTTCATCTTTACCTGGAGACGTGTCCTGCTCTCCTCCCACCTCTCAGCCCTGCAGGCAGTCCCATCTCCATCACCTCTCCTCATGCTCCCACAGGAGGCCTTTGCTGTAAATCTGTAATGATTTCCCTTTCCTGTTGCCATAATCCTCCTTTCTTTTCCCCCTCCTTGTTTTCTCCATCTCCCTTTATTTGCTAAATCTCCTTTCATTCTTTGTTCTTTTCAGCCCAGTTTCACTCTTTTATAATCTAAGATCTGTAGAACAAGGTTTATTTTTTTCTTCTTCTAGCACCTGAAGAAACTCTCTAGTGCTTAGGCAAGGATTACTTTAGTTCTGTCTTGGAATTTTAATTCCAGACTTACACGGACAAGCCCCGAGATGCCTCTGTTATCTGTTCCTCAAAGCTATACATTAAACAAAACATGCATCTGATCAGTTTAACCTGTAATTAAACATTTTCCTTAAGCAACTGACATGGTGATAACTAATAATTATCATGTGTAGCACCTTTAAAACCTATTATGCATGTTTATGTAAGAACACCATTACCATAATAATAAGATATCATTACCACAAATGTGCATACTGAATGAGCATGTCTTAAAGTAATCATGGATTCCATTAATCATACTTGAAAAATTAAAGTATTTGCTGTCTAATCTCTCAAACACTACTCGAAAGATTTTGGAAACAGCAGGACCTGTTTACTGCAAGTCTCTACGACACGAGATCTCATTTTTGCTTATCTTTCAGCTTGGGAAATCATTAGTTCAGGGACCCTGTGGTCTCCCATTGAAAGCATTGCCATCCTCTGAGTTTTAGGCTGTTTGCCTTGTTTTTTGTCCAGGGAATGCTCCCACCTTTTCTGCTGAAACTCAGTTCTCCTTCAAATTAGATAATTGCCTTAAAGTAGATGAACTGATAGCTAATTGGAATTCTCTTAGTCCCTTGCACAGGGGGAGGGGAAAAAACCCTCAGCCTCTTCTTGAAGTGCTCTTTTTTTTCCCCCCCCTTCATTTAATAGAAGATTGGAAAGTTGGGGAGTGGAATTTTCTGCTTTTATGTATAAATTTGCCAAGAGGTGACAGCTTGAGTTTGTCTCTCCTATTAAAAAGTCGAGCTGTGCAGATTGTCTTTTTTTTTTTTTTTTTCTGATAGAGACTCAGGGACCAGAGTGAAAGTTGGGAAGAAACATTTGGCCTATTGAGAAATCTGAGGAACTGAAAAGAGACTTTTTCATAGAATCACAGAATATTTTGGGTTGGAAGGGACCTATAAGGGTTTTCCAGTCTGACACCCCTGCAATACGAAGAGACAGATACCTGATGTGTCCAAGAGCTAAAAAACCCAGTTATTGCTTTAGAGAGACCATTCATTTATCTGTCAGTAGGACCACAAGGAATTTAGTAACATCATGTGTGTTGAGCCAAATGAATATATCACTGTGCTTTTCTTCCCTGACATTTGGCATTAAGTAATCTGGAGCCCAGTGAAGTATTTATTAATGTCAAAAAAGCGCATGATGTCATACACATCCTCAACACTTGATGCAGTTATGGGATATGTTTCTATATCTATAAACTGCATTATAACAGAATAGTGAAAGAGGAGGAGGGGATTTTAAGGACTGAGTATATCAAGGAGGGAAAAAATGCATGGGAAATCAGAACAGCAGAAATAGGAAAAAGCCCCCAAAAATACATAGAGAATTGGGAAACAAATTGACAGACATGATAGAAATGTGAGGAGAAATAGGACTTTGAAATGTGGTTTTCATTCTGTGATGGCAGCAGTGAAACAGGTGGGTGAGACTGAGGCAGTGGGAGCTGAAGGTGTTCCACCAGAGGAAACTGTGCCAGAGGGTGTGCTGTGAGTTAGTTGTTTGTGGCTGTCAATGAAACTAAAGGGAGCCACATATAAAGCTGGGACAAACCAGTGTTGTCTGTGCCAGGGCTCATTCAGCTCTGGCAGCTCCTGTTGCTGTGGGCACTCAGGGAGCAGGACAGGGAGAGGGGCTGCACCTTCGTGTTCCCGACAGCTCTCACAGGGGAAGGGGACACAGACACAGAGCTGGAAGGGAGGAAGGAGACTGTTTCAAAAGCAAAGCCAAATGCTTTCTGAAAGGGATATAAACTCTGGTGACTTGGGGTATAAATCAGCTTCTCACCCATGTGCTCAGGAAGCAGATTCCCCTGCAAGCCAGTTGTTCTGTTCCCACCTACCTGCAAGGCTCCATGAACCTCTCAGTGTATCACTTGGCTTCTTACTTGGCTTCTTTTCCCTTTTTTTTTTTTTTCTTTTAATGATGGAGCAGGGAGAATGCTTTCTTTGTTCCCCATTAGGTTGGCAATTTTTCAAGCTCTCCATAACTTTTCAAGGAAAAAAATCAAGATCTTGACAAAAATAAAATGGAAGTAAATTGCCAAGAAGAAAACATCAGAATAAAGTTAAGTAAGCAGATTTTAAAAATTTGGTATCTGACTTTGTAGTAGAGGCTGCTAGGATGATGTTATATTTAATTTTTAGCTTTATATTTTAAAAATTGTAGAAATATAAATTGTTTTCAGTTGCTTCACTTTTGGGAAACTTATTTTTTAGTTTTCTAGTCTGTGGATTGAACTAAGGAAGTTTGTTACGTTCTGTTCCAAGATCAGCTTTTAAATGTTGCACTGTCTGTAAAGTGTGTAAGAAGCTGCACTGAATTTCCCTTCCCCCACTTATAAATACAATTCCTTTAGGAGGAAAAAAAAAATATGGAAGCTTCCACGTTATACTGAGTAATTATGCCCCCTGGGAAATAGAATATAAAGATCTTTAAAACCATTCAACTGAGAGTACAAGCACTTTAACTTTTGCCTCGCAGGAGTCATGTATTACATCCCCAGCTCCTTGCTCCAGTGTCAGTGTGTCATGCCTTGCAGGTTTGCAGCTTTGGCAGAGGAAATGAAACCCAGTCAGTTACTGCAGGATTTATGGCAGACCTGCTGCTGCAGGAAGTGGTGAAAAGCTGATTGATAGTCTGAGGCAAAAACTCTTTAACAACAAGAAACAGGATGTATGTTTGTTATTTTATACCCATTTCCCCCTCTGCCCTCACCACCCTCCATTTCGAGGCGCTCTCTTAGTTTTTTTGGCCTGTGTTTGTAAATCTGTGATG
Source organism: Empidonax traillii (assembly GCF_003031625.1). NCBI lineage: Eukaryota > Metazoa > Chordata > Aves > Passeriformes > Tyrannidae > Empidonax > Empidonax traillii. The sequence goes on along the minus strand of NW_020955626.1, from coordinate 1,011,864 downwards.
CCCTTCTCTGGGAAAGCACGTGCTGACTTCCAAACACTCAAGGGAACGGATGGGGCTGCACCAAGGATTGGAAGCTGGTGTGGTGTGTCTGCTTTATTAGAGGTGTTGATCTAAATGGTCCTGTGACTCCTGTGGAATTACAGTTCAGCTGAATTCCAAGGGAAAGGGAAAAAGCACATCTACAGAGTACTGAGCATTTCCTGTGATAATGGTCGCACCAGGCTGGCTGGGAGAGGAGAATGGATCACTGAGATGGCCCTGATCATGTGCTGCTGGTTCATACACTTTTAACAGACGTATCTACAAGGGCAGTGAACCAAAGTGATTTTGCTGCATATAAACCTAGTGCAGCCAGCCACATGTGCTGCAATCCTGGAAAGGTTTGTTCTGAGCTGTGTTCTACCTCACTGTGCACTGCTGAAGCACCAAAGCAACGGTATCTTTTCTGAAAGCATCACAAAGACTTTCCGTGGGATACTGCCTAACCTTGTGGGCAAAGTTACCCCAAATAATCATAAAATTATGAGTACTTTTTATTTTTTCCCCCCTCCTGTAGCATCTGCTTTTACAATCAGGACTGAAGAAGCTGTTCTGCACACCAAGCAGACGGTAGAAATGTTTTAAGATTTGCGTTCTCGTTACCGAACGGGAAAGTTCTGTTTGTAAAAGTTCAGTAACACATCTTGTTCTTTGTTGAAGGTCAAAAAAGTTGGCTGCACTCTCCGAGTCCTTGCAGCAAACCACGCTCACCAAGTCCCACCTGGGGCTGGAACTGGAGGAGCTGGAAGCAGCAGCAGTGCTGGTACAGGAGGAAGAGGATGCGTTGAAAGCTGCTGGCACAGTTTCCAAGCAACAGCTGCTTCCCTCGGAGTCGGAGATGAGCGACTCTGAAGAATCAAGCAGCACTTCATCATCTGAGACAGAAGGCTCTGATTCAGATGAGCGAGAGTCCTCGACCAGTGAAGATGGGGAAATAAATTCCTTCCAAGGCGCACTTGAGGAGGAGAGGACAGCTCCAGTTATTGCCTGTGATGGACTGAGGCAGGGCACAGGCACCTCGGCGCTGGGGGTCGGTGAGGAAACGCCAAAGGTTCCTTTGCAATCTGCGTCCCTTCCCGGGAAACTGATAGAGGAATTAGAAATGCAAATGCACTCTGCAATGAGGCTTTCAGAGCAGCCTGGAGGATTGGCTACTGCAAGCTGCGTTTCACAGGAACAAGAAGGAAACCCTGTACCCAAACCTGACAGGTTTTCGGAAGATTCTGTCGGGAAGGGAAGTTTCTTGGAGGTGCCTTCAAAGCCAAGCCCGTTGCTTTTTCTCTGCGGCACAAATGAAGATGAAGACTAAAGGACCGTGTAGGAACACTGTGTGACCCACAGCTCCTCACTGTAGTGAGATGTCCCAAGGCTGTCCTGAGCTGCAGAAAGATGTTTGTGGGTTTTTTTGAGGATGAGACTGCTTTGAAAAGAGTTCGTGTGACTGTGTGATAGATACCCTCGTAGTTAATTTTTGTTTTGCTCCTCTGATTCAACAGTCTGAGATTTGATAGGGGGATGTATAATTTCAATAACTCCTAGAAGCAGTTGTCATTTAGCTTATTCAGTGGTAGAATGATGCCCTAGTCAAACACAACTGAAATGAGTTGTAGCATGATTTTAGTTATCTTTAGATGTTGGGATTTCCTTGAAAAATATCATGTTTCTATAAACTTGGCATTGAACTACTCTTTCTTAATTTTAAAATGCTTTGTAGCTAACCACTTCAAAAATAATGGTTATTATTTGATAATGCTCCTGCTCCTACAGATTACAAGTTTAAAAGTCTAAATAAATTTCAAATTATTTTTAAATATATATTTTCTAATTTTTGTACAAAACAAAGGCTTTGTCTTTGCCATCAGTACAAGATAAAATGGTCATCTTATGTGTTTAAGAGACAGAAACTTACATTTCTGCAGTTCTTACATGAGTTATTTCAGTGGTTTTTTCATCTATTTATTCTTTCTTGTTGTTTCTGAAATGTTGGGTGCTCCTGTGGACATTTCTGTTGCTCTTTAAAGAACAGAAATCCCAGTTATTTCTTATTTCTGCATATGCTCCTGCTACCCTCCCCAGTCCTGTGAACCACCATGAAGGAACAGCGTGGTACGTGGGTCACGAGCACAGGACTGAGAGCAAACCTGGGCTCTCTGGCCCTCACTTTGCTGGACTGATGTGTAGCTTTGGCCACCTTAACCTGCTCCTTTTTGTCCTTATAAAGTTAAACCAATCCAGTCACTTGATATATTTTGTTAACTAATTTCTTGAAATCAGGTGGCTCCTCCAAACTATCAGCTGCTATTTAATCTCTGCAGAAGGATTTGAGAGGGGAGTGGAACACTGACCACCAGCTCTGGATTCAGCAGGAGCACAAAACCAACAGGAGCCTCCCCTGATTCACACCTCTGGAGGAGCAAGTGGTGATTACTGTTCAACCTTCTTGCTATTAAAAAGTGTGTAAAAATCCCAAGCTTAAGGATTTATTCTTCACCAGTGCTATTCCCTGCTGGAAATCAGCAGGTGAGCTCTGTTCCTGAGCCGGCTCCTGTTCAGTGAGAGCTGCAGCCCTGATCTGCCACTATTTTTTATGTTCTTAAATACCTGCTGGTCGCTTAATCAGTCTCTGTGTTCTGTTCCCTGGGGGAGAAACCTTTCCCATCCTGTGTGTCAGGGAGCATTTACTCTTCTAAATGCCAGCAATAAAATCTATGCTGGAGCTGCCGCTGTCTGAGAGGGGAAAAATGCACTTCAGGGAAAAAAAAAAAAAAGCTAAAGTCCTCCTGCTTTCCCCAAATTACAGGTATGAACTCTGGGACTTCCTGCAGCTGAACAGGTGCTGGAGAAACTCTGTCTTTTTTCAGAACTGTGTTCTGATCATGATAATGGATTTTGATTGTTGTATGTTGATTGATGGCGATTTTATGCGACCTCTGCGGTGATGAGGTGGTAAGTTTTTCCATATTGGGTGGCTTCTGCATTATCCAGCACAACTGGAGTGCTCAGGACAAACAGGGGCTTTTTTGCTTCTCCAAAAAGGGGACACTTCTAAAAGCAAAGTGGAGCTCTAATGTTGTTTAGCCAGAATTAAGGCTTACTGAAGCTGTGGACCACCAACACTTGGAAAAACCAGAAAAAAACCCTCAGATCCCACCACTACCCTGACCCCTCAATCCCATAAGCTCCTGTGGGTTCTGAAAGTGAGGGAATTCTGTTAAGGAATCAGAGTTAAGGAGAGGAGCTACTTGGATGAATCCATAGGAACTGCTTTGCAGATCTTCCAGGCTGAAAATCAGCTGCTGTCTGAGGAACCCAATACATGGATAGTCTGTTCTGTTGGCTTTAAAATTCTCCCTGTCTCTGGTGCACCCTGTGCACCCAGGCTGATTTGTAGCACAGCCAGTACTTGGTTTTAAGGCGTTTGTTGCTCATCATCATAATCATCCCAAAAGGAACAGAACTGCAGTGTCTGTCCTGGAAATATGTTTGAAAATGAGCGAAGCCTGAGGGGGGAATGCTGGGGGGGGCATTTTGCTGGGGGAGGGGAAAGCGGCTTGTCTGAGGTGTCTGGAGTGCTCTGGGGGAAGAGATTAAACAGAGTTGGGTTGGAAATGTAATTTGTTTACTGTTAATAATCAGTGAAGCTTAAAGCAGTGATTAGGGCAGGTAGACTGTTGTGTGCTGGCCCTGTGTGTGGGGCCAGGGAAGGTGTCTGTGGGGAGGTGGCTCCAGGTGACATCCTGACAGCTCTCCCTGGACCTCTCTGGGACAGCACTGACCTCCCTTCTTATCCAGAGCCAAGAAAAGGCAAGGTCCAACCCCGTGTCCTCCCAGAGCTGAGCTGTCCTTAGGGAAAGCTGGGGCAGTGAGTGCCTGAATTCCTGCCTGAGGCCCTGGCAGGGGTCTGTTCCCCATCCTGGAGCGCTGCTCCTGCCAAGGAGAGCAGGAGAGGGAACTGTGTGTGCTCTTGGTGGCACAAGTGCCAGTGCTGCTGCCCTGAGCCCTGGTAAATGGAAGCAGGGACAAATCCAAAGTTCTGAGGCCTTGGCTGTGCTGAGGGGGCAACATGAAGTGTGTGGGGAGGGAGAGAGGGAGGTCCTTGCATCCATGAGCTGGCTGGAAAATGATGGAGATGCTCTGTGTGAGGGAGGTGCTTGTTCACACGGTGCTTTGAGAATAAGGTGTTCAAAGCAACAAGTGAAATACTGGAAACAATCAGAAGGAGATAACCAGGAGCGGGTTTTGATCTTGATAGGGACAGTGTGACCCACAGGACGTTGCCACCTTCTTTCCCCAAATTGAAAATCAGTGCTGAATTGACTAACAACCCTAACTCATCTGTGATTAAATAATTACACACACACACACCCTTCCTAATTCCAAAACAGTTTTCTGAAAAGCCTGTAAAGGCTTGGCTCTACATCTAAAGAAGGAAGCATCGATTAGACTTGATTTACTGCACTAAATGATAAATATGGCAAAGGAATTGATTCACAGCACTGAGTGAAGGGGCCGGGCAACCCTCTGCCACTGCCACAGCTGAGCGTTGTCACAGCCCCAGCCGATGGCTCAAGGCTGGAGAAAACAAACAGGGAAACACATGTCAAACAGATAAATTGCTCTGCTGTTTAGAGCTCTCTGTGGAGGCCATTTGTCTCCAAGATAAGGAAGAATGCACTCCAAAGCCGGGAGAAGATAAGCAGGGAGAAGAAAATGAATGTGGAGTTGCTGTGGTGGCACTTGGGTGTTGGCACAGGGAGCGAATGAGGTCCCCCCACGTCTGCAGGGAGCAGGGTGAGCACCCAGGGAAATGCCCACTGTGAACTTGATGACTTTTCTTAAATGTTTCAGGAGAGGATGATATTTATACCTCTATAGCAGACAAACAAATGGTGTCATGGCAGTTGTCTGAGTCACTGGAGTGTTTTCTGAGCCTGTCATGGATCTGTCCCTCCCCTTTTTGGTGGTAAGTGGGCTGCAGCCTGTGGTTATGTGGGCATGTGTGAGGCATGATTTTGCACTGACACAACAAATTTGGGGTTGTAGTATTGTGGTACCCATAAATCATGCCATGTTTTATATTCTTAGGTTTTGGAGAAGTAACAGTCCTGCTGCAACAAATGCTGCGCTTGGAGACCTGACTGAGATCGGATCCAAAATGCTCCTGGTAATGTTGGTTTGCATTTCATTAACTGTTTTCTCACATTCACAAGCCACAAGACAACTGAGCACAGTTGGTGGCATTTTGGAGGATGCCTGGGGACAAAAACAAGAGCTGTGTCCCTTAGGTGAGGACTGAGATGTTGGCAGAGCTCCGTGAAGGAGGACAGCTCTGACCCAGCAGCAGGTGATTTCTGTGGGAGAAGCTTCCTTCATAGTGATTAGCATGGAAAAGGGCAAAAGGTTTCAGGTTTAGAAACCAGCAAGGTCAGCAGGTGGTGACATTACCAGTGACCCCAGGAGCTTGTTGGCCAGTCCCTCTCTTTGCTGTTGATATCCTGAGTGACTCTGGAAATCATTTTCCCTGGTTTCACAGAGGCTGCTGCTTGCAGTGAGGATTTTGCAACCTTCAGTCATGCTTTCTGCCTGGAGTCAGTGGTGGGGTGAACGCCTGTAAACATCATTCCCTCTAATTATGGATGTGTGAGAGATTTGGGAGTGTAACTCATAAATGGTAATGAGATGTTAAAGGATAAATCAACTGCATATCAAGGCGAGACCTAACTCCCCTCAGCTGCACCCCACACGATCCAGGCAGTGACCTGATGGCAGCACCCTACCTGCCAGGGCTGCGATTACGTTTTCGTCTCGTGCCTGCAATTTTTGGCAATTATGCAGAAATGTCCTATTTCCTGCAGTAAATAAATTGGGATTCGTGTTCTGCCTTGATGTAACTCCTCCTCCCCTAATATGCTGCATTGTCCATTGATTTGCCTAATTATGTGTATTACAACTGCGCGAGGCGCTGGGTAGCAGCAGGGGTCCGTGCTGGGGAGAGGAGGAGGGTGATTGCTCCATCTGTTCCTCCGAGCTGCCGGGAGAAGCGCCGGGGAGTGAAGTGGGAAATGGAGGGAAGGAATTACCATTTAGTGCAGGTGCCTCTGGAAGGGGAATCCCACTGCCAGGTGCTGGCAGGCAGCTCTCCTGAGCTCCTCTCGTGCTTAATTACCCTATAGCGAGTCTTCCCGCCTCAAATTAGAGCCGGCAATTGCAACTGAAGCCTTGAAACAAAATGGGGAGCGTAGCAGCACTTAATCCATCTCACTGCAGAGACCTGCATTCCTCATTCAGCAAGATTCATGCCCCATTCGGCCGAATTTAAAAGCAGTTACCTGGAATTAGATGATTAATTTTAAAACCCGAGCGTGGAAGCGCAGCGGACAAGGTCAGAGCATCCAAGCTGCGGTGGCGACATTCCAAACAGCGAGCGCGGTGCTCTGGGATGTGGATTTAGGAAGCAGTTGCTCAGGGCTGCTGTAGCCAGCACAGGGAGCACGGGATGAGCTGTCAGTATTTGCTGTCCTGAACAAGTGGCTTTCTGCCTGCACAGCTGGTGCTTCTCCCTTTCACGCTGCCTGGGTCCCTGATGGATCAGTGGTGGCAAGAGGGTAACGTGCTGCTGCTCCCCTGCTGGCTCCTGCTGCTGCGAGCGGGCAACTCATCAAATCACTCTGTTAGCCCAACTGGAAAATATCTGAGGGATAAAAATGGCCAGGACCTGTTGTGTGTGTGCCACTGTAACAGGTAATGCGGAGGGGCAGGAACGTCCTGGGAATAACACGCTTGGAGAGGGAAGACTATCAGAGCTGAAGTCATGGTGTGTTTCCTGTTGTGTTTTAAATTGCCTTAGTGCTTTGTTGGGGGCTGTGAGGAGTCACACGCTTCTGCGCAGGTTTGGTGACACATCCACACTTTGCTGTACCTGGCATATTCCTCAGGATTGGCTAGGCCTGTCATTAATTAAAAAATGAAATTGTCTGAAGTGATCACATAACCAAGATTGCAATAGGGAGTTGAGATTTTTCGTCTGTCCTTGCAGTGTTACACCTTTCCTGAGCCTGTTCTGCAGAGACAGTTGGACAACACTCTCAGCCACGTGGTGGGATTCTTGGGGCTGTCCTGTGCAGGAACAGGAGTCAGACTCTGATGATCCTTGTAGGTCCCTTCCAACTCAGGATATTCTATCATTCTGTGGTAGCTGAAACAGTCAACTCATGGAGCTTTAATACCCTCCTCCTAATGAAAAGTCCTAAATCACACTTTGCCTATAAACTGCAAAGGTGTTGGGTGTCAGTGAATCCCCAGCAGAGGCAGCAGAGGACACGTGTGCACACACACAAATATGTGTGTGTGTGTGTGTGTGTGTGTGTGTGCGCGCGCATCAATTTGCTTTTCAAAGTGGCTAAAAACTGAAGTCTGAGGAGCTCCCCCTGCGAGGTGATTTCCCTGGATGCTGCTCCTTGCGCTAATGGTATCCTCTCACCAGAGAAAACATCCCACTCCAGAGCTGAAGTGGTTGGCAGAAGCTGTAATTAAGGTGTGAAGAGACTTTCCACACAAGGACCTGCCTCCCAGCGCCGGGCTCCTCGCTCGTCTCGCCGCTGAGCGGAGACTTCGGCAACTGGCTTTTTATAAATGGGCTTGGAAGCCTGTTTGTATTCCTGCTGTTCTGTTTGGATTGCTAATCCTCCAACTTGCACCTTAAATCCCTAAAAGCAAAGCGAGAGTGGGAATGTTATCGCGCTGACTCGCAGTAATAAATGTAAGAGAACAAAATATTTATAATATAAATATTTATAATAGAAGTATTTTGGGAGTCAAACTTAACAAAACCAAACTGCAATTAACATATTTTTTTTTAACACTGATAGTTGCTAGAACAGGAATTCTGAAGATTAGAAATACAGTTCAAGATCCTTTTTCCTAAAGAATTGTCAACTTTATTAATTTAGCGGAGATTTATATGGGAAAAAGAGAAACTAAAGAAAATAATGATGCATTAGGTTGGAGATATCAATGTGAGAACCTATGGGATTTTTGGCAAGTCATGGGAAGCTATTTTCATTGATAATGTGATACAGACCCTGACACACGTGTCTGTGAGCACGGGAATGTGGGAGGCATTGTGCTGGGAACACCAAGCTGGGAGCACGTTGCCTTCTTGCCTTCCCCCCCAGGCTCTGACCCAACCAGGCCCTGCAGAAAGGGCTGGAGCTGCAGTATCAGGTTTTCCTGGCTGCTAATGTTGTTTTAATACAGCCCTGAGTTCCCTGTGATCTGCTGGGTGTTTCCACTGGATCCCACCCCAGGCACAAAAGGGGTTGAGCAGGAGGATGTGTGATGGGGACGGGTCATTTCACCTCGTTACTCTGCTGCAGGGGTAAACCCCAAGGTTTTTAAAACAAGGTCCCCCAACCGGACAGGGGGACCTCAGTGATGGATTTCTGTTACACTGCCAATGTTCTAGAGGTGCTGCTAACCAGGAAAATACAACCCATGTGATGCTCTGAGAACAGCAACATACAGATTACTTTGGTAAAAGCAAAGGCTTCTTGAGTGACCACAGACAGCTCCCTTACACTCCTTAGGAGGCCAGCACTGCAGCTCCCTTGCTGTGCATCAGTGCTCCCCAGTTGAAAGAGGAGAAATCTGTTTTCATACTCTACTTTTGTCTTTAATTTACGTTTCACTCAGAAATTCCTGAGATTACAGGTTAATCGATGGTGCAGAGTAACTGGGTGATCCGGTGAACAAAGCAGCGACAGCCACAAGCTGTGTCTGTCAGGGCCCCACTGCGATATCGGTATTAGCTGGATGTTTTATGGATCAGGGAAAAGGGACCGGCTGAGCGGCAGCAAGGTGTGAGCACCCGGAGACATCCAACGCCGGGAATGCGGCTGAACTGCCCATGGCATTCAGGCACGCACTTAACAAGCTGTGTGGTGAGCAGATGTGAGCTCCAGGGAGGGTTTAAGCCAGTGAAATGCATTGAGGGAAGGCAAGAGGGGATACGCAAAACTCCCCCGGAGTCCCGGCTGGCGTGCGGGTGTGACTGCGCTCTGGGGAGCTGGATGATGCTGCTGGATGTGTTTAATCCATCCTAAAGATGCCTCAAGAAGTGCCTGTAGAGGCTGGCTCTGGGTTCAGCCACAGGAAAGGCCACGATCCCACAGGCTGTGCTGGTCTTTCTGCAGCATTCCCAGAGCTCCAGGACTTCCAGGCTCTGATGAGACTTTCTGGCACTGCCATGTGCTGGAGGAGAGCCCCCTGCGAGGACAAGGACATTGTGGCTGGAGAATCCTTTGCTTTTCAGACTCTTGCAGCTGCTGATCTTTTGTCCCCTGAGCTCAACTTCGTGTCCTTCCAGCAGCCTGGCACAGTGGATTCCATGGAGCAAGAGGCTGGGAGCCTTGCCAGAGGTGAGACCACAGCTTTCCTGGCTTCTTCCATCACTGGTAACTTTGCAACTTGCTCCGGGGAACGTAGACAGGAAAAAATGGACACGTTTGTCTTAAAAATAAGCTGCTGAACAGCAAGTTCCATCAGCGCCAAGAGACTCCAAGGTGCCCAGCAAGTGGCCTCTACCCGCTGGGGTGGGGTGGGAAATCGAAACCTGGAGATTTCACAGGCAACAGAACTCGGAGCCTGAAGAGCTCTATGCAAAACACACTGCACAACTCGGGGAAAAACTTCTCCAAGTCGCCAGCCTGAATTTTCACTCCACCCTAGTCCAAAACCAGCCCCTGGCAGTTCTTTGCTGGCTGAGATTAGTCCGTGGGCGGCTTTAATCTCGAATGCTAAATCGGAGAAGGTTTCAGTCTGTGCAAGCCCGCCCGCCTGCGCTGGGAGTTCTGATTCTCTTTTTCCGTTACTTTTTCCCTATTGCTACAACAATTAATTAAGAATGGTTCTGCTGAACCCTGTTGATTCATTTGGCACTTGGAAGCTTAATGAGGTGTGAACCTGCAGACTGCGGCATCGGTGTAGCTGACATGGTAATTTATATCAATTGCCGTGATTAGTCCAGGTCCTCAATCACCGCGTTGTTTCTCTGAGCAATCTGTCACAGCCTGGGCGGGGGGGGGACCTCAGGGCTGGATTTCTGTTACACTGGCAGTAATGTCCTCGAGGTGCTGCTAACAAGGAAAATACAACTCATGTGACGCTTTGAGAATAGCGACATACAAATTGCTCCGGTAATAACGTGTACTTTTCACTCCCGGGATGACTGAGAGGCCCAGCCCTCGTACCCGCCCGTGCCTGGTTGGTGTTTGCAGCTGGAGCAGCTGCAGGGCTGGGGGGGGAGGTACCTGCCCCAGGTGGGAGCAGCGTTTTGGGAGGGTGTTCTTTCGAGGCCCAAAGGTCTCGTTGCTTCAGCCTGTCAGGCTACGAAAATCAGGTTGAGGGTTGCCGCGTTCACTGTGCCGTGACGAAATTATTCACCAGTAACTCTTAGTTCTGCAAATTCGGCCCGTGGCCGTTGGAGCCGCCTCAGATCCCTTTGCCCGTGGCAGAGGTGTTGAGCTAGCACAGCAAGGCTTGTGTGACCCCTCTGTAACCCCATTAGGTCCTTATTGATGCCGCTGCATCGTATTAACTTCTATATTCTAACAAAAAAAACCAGTCGCAGAATCCCAGAATGGTTTGGTTTGGAAGGAGATCTTAAAGCTCATCCAGTTCCAAACCCCTGCCCTGGGTAGGGATATCTTCTACTAGTACAAGTTGCTCTGAGCCCTGTCCAGCCTGGCTTTGAACACTTCCAGGGATGGGGCAGCCACAGCTTCTCTGAGCAACCTGTGAAGCCAGAGTGAAGCCAGGGCCTCACCACCCTCACAGGGAAGAATTTCTTCCTAATATCCAACCTAGATTGACCCTCCTTCAGCTTAAGGCCATTCCCCCTCGTCCTATCACTACATGCCCTCATGAAAAGCTCTTCTCCAGCCTTCCTATAAGCCCCTACAATCACATAAATGTAAGTGATATTCTGAGTTTTGGAAGTAATTTGATGGTGAGGTAAGACAAGAACGAGAAGGACGCACAGTCTTTTGGGCAGCCTGGGCCCAGCAAAGCCGACCACAAGGAAAATGTAAATCAGCTGCATTTCTTCTCCTCAAAAATACGTGGTTTATGGATCGAAGGTCCATTCCCTGTCGTTGCGTCATCTCCAGGTCTCCTTGAACACACCTGCCTTGTTCGTGCCCTCTGCTGGGTGAGGAGGGCACTTCGAGGGCCACCAGTGAGCCCATTGCCACATCCTGGCTCGGGGCAAGGGCTGGGTTGTGCAGCAGGGCCTTCAGTGGGAGCTGCTGGTGGCAGAGCAGGGTGGGATCCCGGCGGGATGCGCGGGCGGTGCACTCGCGGCGCCCGGCAGGGGCAGTAAATCAGCCCTGCTGATGGGGAGTGGTTTGAATCAGCCTAATTGAGTTTGTGTGGTTTGAATGGAACTGGTGCTACTTTTGTTTAGTTTTTTTGGCCTGACGAATGGAAAACCAAACAAACCACCCCCCAGCCCCCCTCGCAGCTGAAACCAGGAATGTAAGAAAGTGAGCAACACGAACATAAACCCACCTTAAAGCCTTCCCTTAAACTGGCAAAATGGATACATGAATAAATCTGAAAAGCAGTAAAATTAAGGTAAAGATCTTTTTAATGTTCACAGAACCAGCAGGAAATCGTAAAGTGGATTTTTCTGGAAAAGAAAAATTCTGCATATTCGGTGTTAACGCTTCTAAACTGAGGCATGGACACATCATTTCTGTACCAGGACTCTTCTGTACCACTGCAGTTGTGTAAACTAATTTTAACACCCTTTCTATTTTCAGCACAGAGTCCTTAGAGTAAGTGAGCATTTGACCTGTAACCACTGAGAGAAGTGTTCACTTTGGGACCGATATGTAGAGAAATATAATTTATTTTAATCATATTTAAGCTAATGAGCTTGGCTAATAGATATTTTTGAAGCCCTTTATAGGGGTTCAGTCATGGGACAACACGCCACTGGGCACAAATGCTCATTTACTCTGCAAAATGTCAGAGAATGGCCCATCTATTAGTAAAGTGCATTCTGTTTGATTTTTAAGAATATATTTCCATAAATTACTGGCCCTAGAAATAAAATAAATCAGCCAGCTATTCAGTGAAATCTTAAATGTTAATTGAGAGTCACGGGAGTGGCTCGAGCCAAAGGAGAGAAGGGCACAGGGGGCTGGGCTGGGCGCTGGCTCAGGGGCTGTGTCGCCCCATGGGGTGCTTTACCAACAGCTCTCCCATGGGTATGCTAATCCTGGGTCTGTATTAACTTCTGCTGATGGGGACCATGGCAAAAAACCTCTTCCTGTGGCTGGGCAATTGTCCTGCCGCCCTGTCTGCCTCCAGCAGGCACGTTGGGGTCAGCTGGGTGGGATGGGGACAGCCTGGAAGTGGCAAGTGAGCCCTGGGGGAGGAGGATTGAGAAACAGTCTCAGGACCAGAAGGGTGATAGTCAAATGAGTCACTGCACCTCCACCCTGAGTATCTGGGTGCAGGGACTTGAATTACACCATGTGTAGGCCAGTGCCTGTAAACTCAGCTGTCTTCCCTGTGGACCTGGTTGAAGGTTGTGCATCATTGTTGTTCCTTGCATGTTTCCTTTCTACATATTTATTTTGGTCAGTGCCAGCTGATCAGGGTATCCCTTTGAGGGAAGATGGTTTCTACCACTGGCACATCTGTGGCCATCTTGAGCTGCTCACGTTTTCAGCGTCCCCAGAACTTTCCAGAACTGGGGAGGGAAAGCTATATGTGTGAAGTCATTGCATCTGGGAACATGGGAAGGGAACAGACCTTGCAAGGTCCATCCATCTCCCTGCCCTCAGGCAGGTTAATCTGCATCAAAATCATTCCCAGCAGCTGTTTATGTAACCCATCCTTGAACTCTGCCAACACTGGAGACCCCACAGTGTCTCATTGACAGTTTTGGTTGCAGCCTGTGGCGTGGATATGTTGTTATATGAGTGCTTCATAACAAGGACTGTGGGTTTCTCTCCCCCTCCTTTTTAGCAGCAGTGATGTGGAGCTCCTTTACACCCCAGAACAGCAGCAACAGAGGGAGGGGGCAAGGGCAGCAATTAAATCTGTGCAAGTGCTGTCTGTGGGCAAACCCTGAGGCTGCTCAGCACCTGAGTGGGACCCTGGGTCTGAACCCTCCCCATCTCCTTTCCTCTTCTTTCTGTAAGGTGAAAGGATTTGGGTTTGTGCTGTGCATCCTTCTCCCAGGCCTAGTTCCAGGGAAGAAGCGAGTGGCACCTGGAGGCACCATCCCTGCTGGACAAGCTGCTCCACAGGTAGAGCTGTGGCACCTCCCCGTGCCAGCAGCCCGGGTCTGCGCCGAGCAGATGAAAGATTAGAGTGATCAATTTGGTGAGAAGGGAGATTTTTCTCCATCTGTCCACCCTCAAGGCTCTGTTTCCTCATAAACCATTCCCCGAGACATCAGGAAAATTGAAGCTGTTCCGAAATGGAAAAGATAGTTAACCCAAAATGAATGAATCTCCGGCACACCGGCTGGCTCTCTGGAGCAGGGGGGAGCAGCCAGCCGAGCCGCTGGCCCTGCTGCAGCAGGCTGGGTTTTGGGAAGAGGAAGGTGCCCTACAGCCTCTTGTTTCCCCCAGCACCGCTCCTCTCAGCCAAACCCTCCTCCCCTCACTGCTCCAAGATGCCTCTACCCCAAAGCAGGCAAGATGTGGGGCTTGGACGGACCCCCTGAACGCTGAACAGCTGCTGTTGTGTTCCCTGGCTGTGCTGGGAGTGCTCGCTGGCAAAGCCTGGGGCTCACAGGCTGGTCCTGGCTGGCCATTTCCTCATTTGGAATCCGGGCTCCCAGGCCCTCAGGCTCTCTGTCCATTTAGTAATCCAGTGTGTAATGTGGCTTGATTTGTTTTCATTTTAAGGGAACAGCAAAAGGTAAAGAAGAAAAGACATTTTACAGGGCATGTGTTTGTGAAGTTTCCATGCCCTGTGCTTCCAATCCTCCCGGCTTCATCAGCACTCAGTGGGAATTGTTGGAAGCAGGAGGGTCACCTCTGGAGGACTGGGGCAGGTTTCCAGGTGGGACCTTGGGGAACCTGCCTCTGTTTCCTTCTTGGGTCTGCGTGAATAGAGGAGACGTAATCCTTGTCCTCATCAAAGTGTGCCTCCCTCCCCACCGTGGTTCTTGCAAGGAATTTAACTGCCTCTTCCTCCTCCATCACTTTCCAGGGATGTTTTTTTCTTACTGCTGGGATAGAGAACATTTCTTAAAACCCCACGTAGGCTTCTTGCCAGCCTAAGGTCTTGCCATTCCCTGGGCAGGCCAGAAGAAAAGGGGTGAGCCCCTGGGTTTGGAGAGATCCTGCAAGGAAAGTGCTCTGGATGGATTTGCAAATGAGCTTGCTGAAGGAGAAATCTGAGGGTTTTCTCTAGGTGCATGGGGTTGCTTTCCTGAGGGCCAGGGAGCAGGAGCTGGAAGCTGCAGGGCAGACCTCGTCCTTCCTCCTAGCCCTGCTCAGCCTGTGGAGGCTCCAAAGCCACGAGGAAGCGAAGGCACCACATGATTTTATTTTTGCCTCAAGCCAAGTTTCTGCCAGGAAAGCTTCTCCCACACGTCCTGATCTGAGCCTGCGTGGGCAGCCCCCAGCAGCTGGTGCCGTCTCCCACCACAGCCCACCGGCAGCGAGCGTGGCGGGCGGGCCAGAGCTGCATCCCAAAATAACTGGGGGTCCTCATGGCGTGGAGACCAGGGACCTCAGTCTGGGGGAATGAAACCCACTGGTCCTGCACACACACACCCCCCAGGCACAGGGTGTAGGTGGTGCTGGGGGATGATGCTGCAGGGCAGAGCTCAGCTCTTCCCACAGACACTGTGTCCCTGCCATCCGTGTCCCCATCTCCCTGCCATCCTGTCCCCCTGCCAGCCCCGACAAGCAGCTCCCTCTGGGCTTTCAGATGCTTCCACAAAGCAAGTAAGGCTCGGGAGCAGCATGCTATTGTAAGCATGAATGCAGAACCAGTCCTTTTCCTACCAGCTGTCAAAAAGTATTATTTAATCTCAAACTGCTCTCAGTAGCTTTTTTTTTGTTGTTGTTGCCGTTGTTTCCTCTAGTTTGTTTTAAGAAGGTTGTTGAGTGTGAGAAAGCAGGAAGCAGTGTCAATAACACAGTGGGTTTTTTCTTTTCACAGATACCCTTTGAACTCCCTTTACTCTGCCTCCCCTCCAGTTACATTTACACACCCTATAAATAACCTTCCAGGGCTTTGAAATGCTTTTATTAAAGCTAAGAGTGTTTGTTTTTTTTTTTTCCAAATCCAGTGTTATTTGCTGCATTATCTGTAGACAACCTTCAGCATAATTACTATAAATGGCTTTATGTTTTAACCCCTCCCTATGTGTGCTGAAAGAGAAGGAAAACCAGGCAGAAAAGTGGCAGAAGCTCATGAAGGAGATGATGGATGTGCTGGCCCAGGGGCTCCAGGGTGTGTGGGATGGGGGGAAGTGGGGCTGAGCCTGACCCCAGTGTCTTCAGTGGCCACTGTGATCCTTGGGGACTGTGCCCTGGGCACTTCCAAGGTCCTGTGTGAGCAGGACTGAATCCCCCAGTCCCTGCACATGACTGCTCTGCTGAGAGGCACTGACAGCAGGGTTGGGGGAGGGAACCTGGGCCAACATGCTCATGTTTGGGATCAGTTCAGCACAGTCTGGCTCTCTGGGATGGATATCTCTTTTGCTTAGTTGCTACTTTGGGCGTCACCTTAATAGCTCCACAGGCCGTCCCAATTTACACTGATTTAAGCCAGAAAATGATGGTCTTCCATAATAATTCTTTGCTGCCCACAGTACTCTGTGTCCTTCCTTGTCTTCCCATGCCAGATCTTGCAATGAGGCTTTGGGATGCCTCTGCTCCAGGTTTCCTTCCTTCCTCCCACTGTCTGTCCTTCCTGGTGCAGCAAATTGATGGCAGAACCCCCCCTACAGCTTTGACTGACCCTCATTTCGCTCTTCTCCCAGTTGTTTTTATTTCTATTAGTCATCACTAAGGCTGTGGCTTAAAAAGCTGCTTGGTATAAGTTTTGCTGTGTCTCCTGGAGCCAAGTGCCTGGAAAACCACCCAGTGCCTGTTAGAGCAGCACTCAGTGACAGCAGATGAGGGTTTCTGGAAACTTAATGAGGTGTGAGATAAGGCCACTCCTCCCAGCCTTGCAGCCCGCAGGAGTATTTATCTCTGCCTCTTGTTATCTCACTGAACGATGAAAATCTCTCTCACCATCATCAGTCTTCGGTTTTCTGCCCCCCCAGGTTGGTGCAGGGAATCCCCTCAGCTCACCTGGGCAAGGGGTGGAGCGGGGAGTGGCTCTGCTCTGAGCAGCACCTGTCACAGGGGTTGGAATTAGATGGTCTTTAAGGTCCCTTCCAACTCAACCCCTTCTCTAATTCTAGGAGTTTGAAAGTCAGGAAATGACAAAACCAACTCGTGTTGTTTTGAATTAATGGGAGTGTTTCTGATTGTGAGCCTTTTTTTTGCTTGCTTTGTTAATATCTGCAGGGGTATACAGTTAAAACACCAGCTCCTTAATGTGCTATTAACTAGAAAGTTAAGGAATCTTTATCATAATTTTAAATAGAACAAAAAATATTGTAAATGTGACAGTAGTGGGTTAGAGTTTCTTTAATTCATTTACATCTATTCCTTTGCAATGGAATTTCACTGTTTTGAGGTGGACACTTTTGGTAAGAGGAATGAAAACCACAAAAAAAAAAAAAAAAAAAAAAAGACCCGGGAAAATGTTATTATTGCCTCAGAATAAACCCACTGGTCCTGAAATATTTATAAACACACTGTTGGTATTATTGGGACAGTGCATTTTGGAGGAACTGAAGGAAGGAGGAACCTTCCTGACCGGTGTGCTGGAAGCCTGGCAGGTCATTTTCTATTCTAGATGTAGCTTTTGCAGGCGATGAAGGGCATTAGCTAAATAAGAGATGATTTAGTGGTGATGGCACTGTTGGTCCGCAGATCCCACAGCTGCTAAATTTCAATATAAACTCCATAACTCTGGATGCAGAAAGAACTGAACACGCACAAGAGACTGTTTCTGAATATATTTTTTCCCCTCTCTCCAATAAAAGGCGCAAATAATAGCGTATTTTTTCAAAGTGCAAAAGCACTTTACATTGCAAATAGTTACATTAAATTTACATTTCACGGGTGAGTGGCCATAGCCGCCGCTTGCCACGTCCTCGCTGGTGACACTCCAGCAGTTGTACATGATCTAGTGCCCACTGGCCTGTGCGTGCCTGGGTTGTCCAGGACTGGAGGGGGCTGAGGGCAGGGAGCTCTTGAGCTCCACAAGTACCTCCCACAACCTTGTGTTCAAAGTCAGAAGGAGAAGGAGTGGAAGCACGGGGAAGCAGGTGCTGGGAGAGGGCCTTGTGCAGTGACATAGTGATTTCTGGGCAAAGCCAAGGGGAAATCCATCCCTCCAGTACCAGAAGGACATGGTTTCTGTGCCCCCAAGGTGGAGGGGAGCAAAACACCTCCTTTTTTTTTTTTACATTAACAGCCAAGCCACACTTCTGCTCCGCAGCGCCCGGCCTGTGCATCTGCAGTGCTTCCCTGGAAAGGTCAATACACTCACTGTCCCCATTTTCTCCAGAGGTGATCAATGCAATGCAAACGCTCTGCTGACAGTTGTTCCAGCCACTGCAAACTCATTTTCTGATGGTCCTCTCTGGGAGGTGCAGAGTGGCTGCCGTTCCCCTGATAACGGTTGCCCCCTCCTGCCTTGGGCCACCTTTCTGTTTGTGTTGGTAGAGACGATTTTTTTTCATAGAATCACAGAATTGTATAGGTTGGAAAAACCCTCTGAGATCATCAAGTACAACTGTTAACCCAGCACTACCAAGCCCAACACTAAACTGTGTCCCCAAGTGCCACATCCACAGGTCTTTTAAATCCCTCCAGATGACGACTTCCCTGGGCAGCTTATTCCTGATTTTCCTGCTTGGTCAGAAACAGTTGTCTTCCCCTCCTTGTTCCTGCAGATGATTGCTGCTGTGCCTGAGGCCACCACCCAAAACCCCCTGGCCACCAGCACATAATGTCAGGCAGGAGCCCAGCACTCCTTCACTGCCATAAGAAAATGGGCATTTTTTTCCTTTCTCTGCTTATCTGCAACAGCCTCGGTGACTTTTCTGATCAGTCCCTACCCTGACCTTTTCACTTGGTGCTTTGTTTCATTTTAGTCTCAAGGTTCATTGTTTGTCATTTATCTGCATTGGCTTTGGCACCTGAGAGTCCGGGGTCTGCACCTGAGTCACTCCTTACCTGTGGGAATTATTCCTCCTTAGTTGCTGTGCTGGCATTTACCATCCTGGCAGCCTTGAGATCCTGCCTGGTATGTGAGGCCAGGCTGAGTCACAGCTGGGTTTGCATCCGTGGAAAATTAGGGGAGACCTGAGAAGGCACAGTGGGGTCTGGTCCCGTCTCTGGGGAGGGCAGGGGGACAGGGGTGTCGGTGTGGGGAGCCCCAGTGGGGATGTGTCCCTTCCTCAGCCTTACCCAGCCATGAACAAACATTTATTCCCTGCGGGATTTACATTACCATGGTTGTTGTCCAGCCGTGCCCACACTCGCAGATTAAAAACCCATGTGGGTTTGCCAGCCTGTGCTGCAGCCGTGGCTCTGCTGATGTGCAGCCGTAGCTGCCTGTTGGGATTTGCTGTTTTGGATTTGTTTGCAGCCTCCTGGGAGAGCCCTCCTGTTTCATGGCTCTTTTCCCTGCACACTGTGCTGCTGTTCCCTGCGAGCAGTGATGCACAGCCCCGTGCCACGCACCGTGCCACATCGGGGGCCGGCTCCTCTGCTCAGAGCACCACCATTTCCAGAATTTCCTCCATGAAAAAATCTCAAGCAGTTCCTTAATAAACTAGTTCAGCGTATAAAGTATTTAACTGTTGTGTAATTTCCTGGCAAGCCAGCGGGTCCCCTAATAAATGCAGGAGCGTCGTGCTGGCTCCCGGCCAGCGCTCAGGCGTCCCTGGCCGGCTGCCCTGTGCCAGCTCGTAAAAACCTCCCTCCCCAGCTCCTCTTCCCATCCTGCTCCCCCCTTGTGGAGGCACAGCCAGGTAGGGGCGGGGTCCCTGGGAGCCCCCCAAGTCCAGCTTGAGGCTCATTGCCCCGTTATTTGCAGGGAGGAGGCTGAGCAGTGCCAGCAGCCCCCACGGCCCCAGCACCGCTCGTGTGACAGAACCAGTTTTTCTCCTCTGTTTGCACACACAGAGCCCTTTCCCCAGGGGTCGGATGGTTTCTGGCGCCTGCAGCAAAGCCACAGGAAATATCACCGACTTCAGGGGGTTGCTATGGGTTTTAGCAGTTTCTCACCTTTCCAAGCCGGGGTAAAAGCGTGGAGAAATGATTCATCCCATCCCTGAAAACCAAACCAAAACCCACCAGGGAGCCAGCCGAGCCTCGGGCAGCGAGTCAAACCTCCCCGTGCTCTAACCCAAGGTCACGGCTGTGGGGCCTGACTCAGATTCCTCAGCCTCTGGGGTCTGATCCCGGGGGCCTGAGGGCTCACCACATCAGCACATCCCTTCTTTCTGGCTATTAGTTCCCTGCAATAACCCCCCAGCTGGTGCCTTCCCTACAAATCTCCCTTAAGGCACAGTCACTGGCGGGTGCCAGTGGGTCTGCTGGGGTGCTAACAGATCTGCTGGGGTGCTGGTGCATCTGCTGGGGTGCTGCAGCCCCCCTCCCATCCATGTGCTGTCCCGATGTGCTGGCCAGCTGATGGAGCCTCGCCGGCTGCGCCGCGTTTGAACTGGGAGGGAGGTGGGACCGGGATGCAGCTTCAAAGGCTCTGAACTGGCTGCCAAGAAGTTCAAAGTGGCAGATTTGGGTTTTATTTCAAGCCTCACGAGAGTCTTGATACCTTATTTTCTGAGCCGTGGGGATGCTGTGTTGGGATTTAGAGGGCTCTGTGTGGCTTTGAAACAGGTCGTGTGTTTGCTGCAAACTCCTCTGGGCAGCAAACCCAGGGGGCACTGTGGCTGACCTGGTGCTGCAGCCCCTGGCAAGCCTGGGAGAGAGGAAGGAGAGGGCTGGATGCCTTAATGTGTGAAGTGAAACCATCTGGCGACAGACAGACAGACAGACATACAGACATCCCACACTAGGCTCTGCGAGCCTGGCGGGGTGGGGGAGGCTCTCCAAGGAGAAGGATGGGGAGAGGAGGACGTGGAGTTGGGCTGCCTGAGAACACCCAGGCTGGGCTGCGCTGCCAGGGGATTGTCTCTTGGTCGCTTGACCAGTGGGACTGGGCAGACTGGGCAGACTGGTCTGCCTGGGTTGCCCGTGGCAGATCCAGAGGGCAGTACCTGACCTGGGCTGCCTGCACAGGGTGGGGGAGTTCTGGAAGGGCCTTCCTCTGCCTGGCATCAGCTAGGATTGTCCCAGATCATCTCTAAGGTCCCTTCAAACCCAAACTATTCAGGGATTCTTTGATTCTACGTTGCACATTTTTATCCTTCAGAGCCTCTGCATCTCTACACCAGCATCCATTTGGATGTGAGGGAAGCTGAGGTTGCCAAAGCCGTGCGTGGGCATCCCGTGTTCACGGCACTAAACAACGAGTGGAGGAGCTCTGGGGGGGCCAGGCCCAGTGCAAAGCCTGCTGAAGCTGAGGAGTTTTCCTGATACCTTAAGAGGACCTTGGACCCTGCCCTTTGGCACATGTGGCTGAGTGATACTGGAAGTGGTTTGTGCCCCCTGTAAGAGAGGGAGCTGTTGGGAAGCCTCTTGCATTTTGCCATCCACTCTGGTTTTTTTGTAGTAACATGTATGTTTTGGGCAGGGCAGATGAAAGCACATGCAAGACCTTTATCCATATTTCTGAAGGGAGTTTGCTTGTAGGCTCTTTCACAGTGTTTGGGAAGATGTGCTGAATGCTCAATTGGAAGGATTTCCTTCCCCTGGGACTTCTGTTAATGAAAATTGGCTTAGCTGGGGGTGGTGCTTTTGAATTTGGCAATTCCTACACTAAGTGCTCAAGAAGGTAAAACCTCCCAGCAGACCTTTCCCCAGACATGCTCCCAAGCCTCCAGATTGAACTCATTTCTCATCTGCCAGATGCTAATGGTCGCATTTCAGTCCTGTCCACATTAGGGGGACTTACAGCAGTCCCTCCAGGGAAAGCCCCTGCACACACATTGTCCCCTCAGGAAAGACCAGAGCACCTGCTCTGTGCTCTGCTGAATCACAACTTCAGAGCACAACTTGTGGCTATGATACAATTTAGGATTTTATTCACTGTTTTATTCCAGCCCTATAGGTACCTTGCTGCCCAGTGTGTATTTTCTCCTTCCAGGCCAATTGCAGAGCAGTTTCTTTGCCTTGCTTGTCCTGCAGCCATTTGATACAACCACCTTCTGTTGCTGAAGGTTTTGTTTGGACACAGCACCTCACCAAGAAATCAATTGCGTTTTTGTTTGAAATCACACAGGTATCCATATTTCCTTATTTTTGGTTAAGTGGCCATCACCTCCTAATTATAGTTTCTCCTTTTTTTAACTACTGTACTCAATTTACAGCCTAATTACCCTCACCCTGTTTGTTTAATGGAGCTTATATAATGATTCCTGTGATCTTCATGAGATGCTACACTGGGATTTCATTTTTCACTTTATAAACTGTGATTTTATATTAATGTTTTTAACCTCTGGTTTCTAATCATAAAGTCATAAGGAGTTTAATTGATTTGAAACTAGCCATGCCCCGAAGTGTATACATGTCAGATTGATTCAAATTGATCCAACGTGTTTAAATAAAACTCATGCCAAAAGCACGTTGCACCTTATGCTACCAGATATTTGCCCAAAGCCCTCTGGTAACTTAATTATGCTGCCATCTCAGTATAATAAATTATTGACTAGTACATGTTTTTATGTGTGTTTGTTGTGGTTTGAGGAGCCAGAGGATCCCCCCAGTCCCTCAAGGCAGTGCAGGCACATCGTGTTGGAGGCAACTGGTGCAAATCCATTTGGTGCTGGTACTGGAGGCTCCAGTCCCTGCCCACTGCAGCTCTCAGCACATCCTTGTGTCTTCTCAAAGTCTGGGTCGGTTTTGGTGCTCTAAGAAGCTACTTTTGCCACTTAAAGAAAGGAATGGGAAGTCAGAGAGAGGACACAGCATGTGGACCCAAAGTGAAGCTGCCACAGGAGCAACACCTGATTCCAAACTGAGCAGTCAGCCTGGAAATCCTCAACAGCTGATCTGCTGGGTCTGCTCTGCACGTGGGCAGATACAGAATCTCAGTATTACTGTTGGATTTTTATTTATTTTGTAGTTGGGTAAGATTTTAATAAAATAGTTATGTGTCCTAGTACAGACAGATGAGCAGAGACAAAACTGCTGAATGGGCTAAAGCACAGCAAAGTTGATTACAGTGACCTATGCAGTCAGAAGCAATGAAGTCAGCTTTGGTTTTAACCATTTTGGATTATTTTATTATAAATTTATGCCAAAAAGCATTGGCTGAGCTGTGATATGTGTTAATGCAGAGATGCATAAATAAATAAAAAAACAACAGGTGGATGTTGAGCTCCAGTAAATATTTCCTGGCACAGCCTTGCCCTCTCAGCTGTATCTCCTTTACAGTCCCAGGGGTGAGAGGCTGTGCCTGCAGATGTCCTTGTGCCTGGGGTGAAGAGCTTGAGCTGGGTGAGGTAAACCCAAGAGCAAAGCATCCCTGGAATCGTGGGGCTTCCCTGGTTTGCCTGAGGCAGCAGAGCAGGGGTGCAGTAAAATGCAAAAATGCTCTTATCAGTTAAGCAACAGATTTCCAAGTTTCGGGGTAGATTTCCTGTGAGCTTCAGGTTTGGTTTTGAGTGCTCTTTTCCATGTAGATGACACTAGGAAACTAAACTCTCTCTCTTCCACACAGGCAGGACTTGAGGATTCAAAGACACCAGAAACTCAGAGCTCAGAAAACCCATGTTTGTTTGCTTTTGTTTAAGTTTTCATGCCCTTGAGAGCACAGGGGTGAGGGGGGGCTTTGTGCACACAGCAAGTGCACTGGAGTGTGACCACCTCTTTCAGCTGCACAGGCTCCGTGTGCCACCCTGGCCAGCCAGACATGGGCACAGCCAGGGCCTCTCAGCTGGAATTTTACTCCTGAACCACGAGACCAAATTAAGGAATTTAGTTCTCATTTTAAACAAATCCCATCTGTTTTCCATAGGCAAATCCTGACAGATAATCGACTGAGGGTCTGAACCAGCATCCTCTGTCCCAGGATGAACCTTTGCTGTTGATTTCCATGGGCTGCAGTCAGATCAGGGCACAGAGCTGGCACTTTGCTGCTATTTTAGGAAGTGCTCTGAGATCCTCAGGTGTTCAGAACCCTGAGTGTGACTGTGCCACATGGAGCACGGAGCAGGCAGGCATCGCTCTGTGCTGTGCCAGGATGGTCAGAAGGACATCACTGTTACCAAACAGCCCTGGCCCTGTCTGAGCAGTTTGTTTCCGTGCAGGAATTCACCCCAGTGCCACACACCCAGAAAGAAGTCACAGGTGAATATATTTTATCTAGCTGTTCGTGTTTTGTGAACACATAGAATCATGGAATGGTTTGGATTGGGAGGGACCTTAAAGATCATCCATTCCAACTCCCCTGCCATGGACAGGGACATCTTCCACTAGACCACGTTGCCCAAAGCCCCGTCCAACCTGGCCTTGGACACTTCCATGTGGAGAGCTGGAGGAAATCACTCCATTCTGCTGAAGGCATTTAAGACAATTGTAAGAAAAGACACAAGACTGCTGTGGATTTTATTTTTTGCATTGCACTGGATTTTGTCCTGGTTGGGAATGTTGCTGTTAAAAGTGTCTGCAACTTTTTTATCACAGATCCACAAAAATCCTGTCTTAGACCGTCATTTCTCCACAGGCCAAGCAGAGGTGTTGTGGAAAAATTCCCCGTGGAGCTCTTGTGCTTGTGCTGCCCGTGTCGGGGTAGCCCTCTGTGTTCAGTGTGTAAATCACACACATCTCTGCACTGACTCGCTAGTAAAATACTGGAGCTCTTGAAATAATGTGCATTGCTCTCATGAGAATATTTTTTATCAATTGGCCCATAAAATTCACCCAGGAATTATGTGAGTACCAATATATCTCTACCACCCTCCCACTGATGAGACCATCCATTCGGTGGAGATGAAATCGAGTTTTAATTTGTTCTCTTTCACAGGCGCAGTTTTATTTTCCGGGTGTAAATACGGTGCTTACACAAACCAATGGCCCTTCAGGGATGCTGGTGACATGCACCACTACTTTTCATGGCTTGGTGACATCGGCCCATGGCAGGCACAGAGTGTCTCTGGGCAGCCAGCCCCGTTTGCAGCCTCCTGAACACCACGTGCCTCGTACCCATTGCTGGATCAGCTGGAAGGGACAGATTTCCCTGGGTGGCCGTGGCAGCCCAAAGTCCCCTCAGCCAACCCTCTTTGCCAGAGCAATAAGGCAGAGCTGAATCGTGGAATCGCAGAATTATTTAGGTTGGAAAAGCCCTCTGAGTCCAACCATGATCCCAGCACCACTGTGTTGACCGCTAAACCGTCTCCCCAAGAGCCACATCCACACGCCTCTTGAGCACTTCCAGGGCTTGTGACTCCACCACTCCCCTGGGCAGCCTGTGCCGGTGCCTGACCACCCTTTAGGTGAAGAAACTTTCCCTGTTATCCAACCTAAACCTCCCCGTGCAATCATTTGGCCTGTGTGGTTTTCTGCATCCCGCAGAGAGCCTGGGGCTGTCAGAGGTCTTGGGGGGAAATGCATGTGGTGGAGCCAGATGTTTCCATAAGGTTTGTATCCAGTGGTGCAGCGGAGCAGCAGGAGGTACTGGGGGAGCTGATGGGCTTGGGATCCACGGGACCTGATGGGCAACCGGGTCGAAAGGCAAAAAGGCACAACGACACCTGTGAAGCTGGTAAGGGTTGCCTGCAGAAAAAGGGGCACTGCCCTGCTGGCACCTGCCCCCCCAGCCGCCCCTCAGGCTCCAGCCCTGGGATCCAGCCTGTAAACCAACCGATCCGAACACTGGTTTTCCCGGTGCCCCACTGGGCACGTTTGGAAGCTGCAGTCGCTCTGCAGAGCAGGACATTTCCAGCTGCGCTGGAAAATGAGCTCTCCCTGCGTTCCCACACCGCGGGGAGAGCTCCGGGGCGATGGAGACAGAGCCGGCCACGCTGCCTCGCCCCGGCTGTGGCAGCTAAATGGTGTGACGGCTGGAAGGGGCCAGGCAGGGGTGAGGCGTAATGGCAGCGAGGACAGGATGATTTATCCCAAGTCACTGCCGGGCAGGGGGATATCTTTATCTCCGCCGAGCCCCACAGCTGGCTGATAGAGCACAGCCCGCTCTCCCTTGATAAGCATGTGGGCAGCATATATAATTCTTGCAGAGCCTTCCTGCTAACCTAAACAGAGATTCTGCAAACTTTATGTGCTCGGAAGATAAAAGGCAATGAGACTCCATACATTTCCTGGCTGAGCCCCTTTACCAACCTTTCAATTGCTTCCAAAATGCCCTCTCGTAACCTCTCCATTAGAAATAGATTGGCGGTCTTAATTCTCCTCTTATCACAGACAGCGCCCAGGGGAAAGAGTCATGTCCTTCCCCTCCTGCTCCCCGGGAGAGATTTGCTTCCCGATCAGGCTGTAACCCGGAGCAGGTCCTGTGCTGCAGGCTGTGCTGTGCAGATGGGGAGGCGGCAGGGATTTGTGGCAGTTCATATATCTGCACTGATGGAGAAGAATTAAAGGAACGGGAGTGCACTGAAAGCAGACGATTGTATTCCTGAGGTTGGGCTATTACGTTTTATTTATCATTTAAAAGTACTGTGTCTGCTGCCCTTTGAAACCTGCTGAAATCCAGCCCTGCTGGTGCTGTCCTGGATTCTCAGAAAAGAACAATTTCTGTTCTTCATTAAACAAAGATGCCATCAGCTCCATCAGCTTTACATTCTGTGATTCCAAGTGGCTCAAAGCTATTTTACGCTTCCTGATTTTTTTAAACCGTGGCTGGTGCCCACCTTTTGTTGCTCCTGGCTCCCTGGTCAAGCCAGGGAACAGAACCACATTGCTTTAGCCTGGTCTGGTGCCAGCTCAGAAAACCAGGGGCAGTTCCTAGTTCTGAAGAGAGATCCTGTTTCTAGCACTAAATTCCGTAATTCCTGTTCTGTTTCTGTAGGCAGAGAAGCCAAGGTGAGCTAAATAAGCTGGTACCCATGCTTCATGTCCTGTTGTCTTTCTGGGTGAGCCTGTGGCTGATCCATGGGCTGGTCCCAGCCCTGGGGAGCTCCCTGTCTGCTCTCCTGCCACAGGTGCCCCAAGTACCCCACTCCACACTGGGGCCACCTGGACACACCCATTGCTGGTGTGGGCTGGGACGTTATTTCTTACAAATCCAGTATCTATTAACCTGTCAAGGCTGTAGCGAGGCTGATGGGAGCTGTGCTCCCTGTTTTCCAGGACTATCAGGATGAGCTGTTGGGCAGCAGTGGGATGTGTACTGGGGACCTTTCCAGCCTGCTCTCTGCCATCTGCCCTTGCACAGGCACAGAATGAGACTCCTGAAGTGTCAGGAGGATTTATCAGGCTGTGCTGCTCAAATGGCCTCAGAGTACCTGCCCAGGGCCAGTCTGAGCCTTACTGGTTTCTGCTTTGCTTCAGAGGCTGGCAAATCAGAGCTGCTCCTCCCAAGGCATTGCGATGCAGCGAGCCAAGTGCCAGAGTATCACCAAATGACTATTGATTTTCTAGCAGGGCGTCTGAGCTGCAGGCAAGAGAACTGCTCTTTAGCCTGGCTGCATGTTGTGAAGAAGAGAAAATCAGCCAAGTGTCATTTGCAGGCTCCAGTGTGTGCCTTGCTGACCCCTCAGACGCTGAGGACCGAGGGGAGCTGTGCTCCCACGGGTGTCCACGGTGTTTCTGCATGATGTGGGTTGACACTCTGGGGGCTGTGCAAGCAAAGGAGGGACATGGGTCTTGCTTTTTTGGGGGTCTGTGCCCACGGGTCACAGCGTGAAGGTGGCTGGGGAGATCCCAGGGTGCCTGAGGCAGGTGTGTTGCAGCAAAGGGGGGGCTCGTGCCATGGAATCATGGAATGGTTTGAGTTGGAAGGGACCTTAAATATGATCCAGTTCCAAGCCCCTGCCATGGGCAGAGACACCTTCCACTCAACCAGGTCGAACAAATCCCCATCCAGCCTGGCCTTGAACACTTCTGGGGATGCCCAAGGCCTTGCCCATGCCCACGGGGCTCTGCTGGCTGTTGCTGCTCAGAGGTTTGTGCACTTTTGGAGGTGCAGCCGGGAGTTGTGTAAGTGCTGTGAGCAGTGGCAGCGCCTGTTGCTATAACTACAGCACTCGGGATCCAGCCAGAGGTGCCACAAACGCCTTGCCAGCAGCTCTCCCAGCATGGAGGGGCACAGAAGGGCTTGTTTGATTCAATATTCATGATATCAATTATGGTGGGATTGTATCCTCAAACCAAATTCTGCTGGGTTTGTGGCTGAGTTTTGGAGAACCTGAGGAGGAGGTTGGATCTCCAGTGTTCTGCTGGCTGCAGAGTGGGGAGGGTGTCCCATGGCCACCACGCCAGTGTGCCAACGTGCTGACACCCCTGAGCCCCAGCATGCCACCTCCCAAGCCACAGGGCTGCCCTCCAGCAACAGGCAGGTTCGTTCACCAAAAGGGATGTGTGCCTAGGTCAGGGCACTCCAGTGATGCTCCTGAGGCACCTTGAGAACCACTGGTGTGGCAGAAAGTGCTGCCTCAGTTTCCCTCCATCTCTCTAGTAAGTGACGCTTATCCATGGTACAAACACAGCTCCTCTCCCTGTCTGTTAGGAAGACATGGAAAGGGCTGACCTGACCTCTGTGGACAGTCCTGTCCCTGCTACTGCATCCCCACAGCCTCTGAGTCCAGCCTGAACATCCTGGAGAGCCCTGCCAGTCCCTGCCACGGCTGCTCCTGCTTCTGGACCTCTGCAGCAGGTCAGAGTCTCGTCCCCCTCAGGCAGAAGAAAAGCCAAGCTCCCAGCACTGTCTGATCCCAGTGCTCTGGCACAGGCCCAAGCTGGCATCTTTTGCATAACCTGCTCCAATCCCTCAATCCCAGGCGTCGCCCAAGGGATGTTTTCCAGCAGAAAGAGCCCTGTGGCAAGAGGAAGAAGTCAATTCTGCTTGGAGAGCGCTCCATGAGGAGCGATGGCCAAAAGCCACTGTTTCTTCACACTCTTTCTTGAAGCTGCAGCACTGGGGGTGAGAGGAGGGAGGCAAAGTCCTCCCCCAGGCCTCCTGCAGCCCAAAGTCTGCCTGTTGCTCTGCTCCCCTCTGCCCCTGAGCAGTCAGTCGGCTGCGAGGGAGGTCAGAGGGCATAAAATCCTCTGCAGAACGTGGCCAGGCTGGGTCAGGGCTGTTTGGAAGAAGGTTTACCTGTTTCCCAGCAGCTCCTCCGGTGCTGCAGCAGGACAAGGCAGCTGCTCTGCAGGGCCAGTGCTTTGCAGTCTGGGAGACTGAGGGTTTCCTGGGATAGATAAAGCCTCTGACTGGACTGTCTCTGTAGCTGGAGGAGATGAGTGTGTATCCTCTCACTGCCTTGCAGCGAAGATCTGAGGCCGGTAATGACTCTGCTTGGCCAATTTAGCCCCTGCCCAAGTCTAACTAATTACAAGGCCTTTTAGCTTTGTTCTTGTGTAACCCTTTAAGTGTTTCTTTGGGAAGAGGCTTTGCCAGTGCTAAACGCAGCTTCTCGGAGCCTTTTTTTCCAGGACAGCATCAAATGCAGGCTGTCAAGAAACCAGGTTGCAACACATGCGGAAGGGCTGCCGAGCCAGAGCAGGAGCACCAAGGGCAGGGATGGGGCTGATGGCAGCCAGGAACTTGATTTTCCTCCTCCAAGGAGGGAGCGGGGAGGAGGAGAGCACAGCCACGTTTGACAACATCTTCCCACTGCACCTTGAACTGAGTAATAAAACTGTTCCAAGGGATTAATTTTCGGTGCCTGGGGGCACTGCTTGCAGGAGAGCTATGGGATGTAAATTCCTCTCTCAGGTCAGGCTTTGCAGCTGGGTGCAGGGGGGAGTGCAGGGCTGCTGCCCTGGGCCTTGCTCTGGTCCTGCTCCCCCTTCCATGGTGTGATGTTGTGACGGAGGCAGTTGTGGACTCGGCGGGGGAGTCACCTGCAACCCACTGAGAGGCTTCTTCCCCTATAGCTGTGCTCATGAGGGCTGCTCTTGAGTGCAGGGGTGGCTGTCACAGATGTGTCCCCTGCGTTAGGCACTGATGAGCTGTTTGGAGGTCACTGAGATTAATTTTAGAGCTTCAGCACCCTGAGACAGGGCAGGAAAGGGTCTACCCTGTGGGGAGCAGATCCTGGCTGTGACTTCCCAACCCCAGTGGCCCCAGCAGCAGAGGCTGGTGCTGCCTCTGTCCCCAGCACCCAGGCACAGGTTGGGGCAGCCCGTGCCCTGGTCTGTCACAGTTTGGAAGGCTGAGGAGGCAAAAGTTGGGCAGGGAGGGGAGCTGGCAGTGCCCTCCTGCTGGGCACCTCCAGGCTGTGAGCCACTGCACAGCCTGGGAAGCAAACTGGGAGTGATGCTGTTAAAATGAAGACAGTCTGGGTGGTGTGGGCAAAGGTGGTTCATGGCAATAAGCAGCTGCCAGAGTTATGAAATGTGTCTTGACAACATCTCGGTGTAATAATCTGCAAGGGGAGGATGCAGGGGAAAACACGTGGCAGAGTTATCCAGGGATCAGCAACCCCCTCAAAATTTATTAACAGCAAATATTCAGTCTTGATGTTTTAATTATCTGCTAGACACAATGCCCTGGACAGCCAACAGCTTCTTTTCTCTCCTGGGCTCTAAAGCAGCAATGATGCCTTCTGTCCCAGTTTGGGGAGGGGATGTAGCACTGCCAGGACTGCTGGGGCATTGAAAAACGCTGAAGCCCGGGATGGGGAGGTGGGGAAGGACCTGGGTGTGTTCTCAGCATCACAATGCCACTTCTCCCACAGCCCCATGGAATAGCTGGCACCCACCAAGCTCACAGGAATGGGGAGGTGTGTGCGACATGGCCGTGACACGGAGATGTGTTTATGAATATAAAAGAGTTATTTAGCAAACCGCCAGAACTGGAGGCTAAGTGATGTTAAATGGAGCAGCTGTTGGCTTCTATTTTCCTCCAGCAGCTTATCAGAGATCATCTCTTCAATCAAAGGCACTTAAAAAATCTTTGACAATCAATTCATATTCTACTCTCTGCCGGGGAGAGAAGAAATACTAATAAAAGACCTCCCGTGATTGCCTCTGTAATTTCCTTTGTACAAGATAAGTTTAGGTCCCAGTTCATAAAGTACAACACGTAGGACATTAAGTTGTTGTTTTATTCAGAAAAATGCTGCCAGCCCCTAAAGAATTCAATTTTGTGATTCATAAAACCTTTATTCCACGTCTCTATGTCATGCTCTTTGAATACATAATCCCAGACAGACTTGACTGGTAAAAAGATAATCCTATTTTTAGCTTGGAAAAACATCTATACAACAGCAAGGAAAACTTTCCTAGCAGAGCAAGGAAAAATATAAGATCCCAAAACATTAGGTAACAACAAAGCTCTCATTAAAACTGATGGCTTTATAGAAGCTACCTGGAGCCAGGGAAAAGCCTGTTCATAAATACGTGAATGGCACTTTGTTGTGTCGTTATCCCTTATTATTCATGCCCTTGAAATATCCCCTGCAGGAAACAAGGTGCCTGTTGGGATCCCAGGGAGATGAGTGAGACTGGAGCTGCCAGTGCACAGGGGAGTGTCCAACTGGGCAACAGGAGGAGATGTGCTGGTTTTCTGCTCCCCTAGGGGAGCGAGGCAGCACTTCTGCACAAGGAAATGCAGAGGGGATGTCCCCAGGGGTTTCGAGGTGAAGATGTGACTGCACTGCTGTGGATCCTCTTATCCCTTGCACCCCAGTGAAACGGGTTTAGGGAGTTTCTGCTGCTGGGATCTGAGCTGTTCTCTTGAAGAATGAACTGGGCTCTGTAGTTTTATTGCCTTCTCCTCGTGGTTAAGGTCTGGACAAGAGGCTGGTGTGTAGCTGGCTGCTCGGGATGCTTTTGAAAGCAGGTCCCCTCCCCTGGAGGAGCAAACCCAGTAGGAAAATGCAAATTCACCAGAGAGCAAGAATCAGGTGGAGATAATCTCTCTGTCCAGGTGTTAGTGCTTAGGATACAGTCATTTGGATGTGCCAGCTTGGATTTTGCTCTGTCTCCTAATTGTAAATAATGGGAAAGCAGATGTTTAGGGCCATATTCAGCAAGGCACTGAGGTATCTAATGGCTGCTGTAGGGTTTGCAAACCCCAAACACACATCTTCATCTCCCTTCCTTCGAATCTCAAATCCCAAAATGTTATGGGTGTTTTTTTTCACATGGTGCTCTTTTATCAATTAGAGATCAAACAGGGGAGCAGATGGTAAACCTGCACCTGCAATGCTGCCCCCAGATCCAGCTCCCAAACCTCCTTAGCTCTCCTCATGACAGATTTGGGGTTTTACATTGTGATTTGAATTTTTGAACTGGGCAGCAGCTGGGCAGAGAGCTACAAAGGTGCCCAGCACCCCCACACTGTCCAGGACCACCCCGTAAATCGCCAGGATCCCCACGCACCCATTCCTGCCCCGCACTCCAACAGCCCTGCTGGGAAGGGAGCTGTTTGTGTCTCCTGATTGATGGCGGGCATAAAACCCTCCTGCTGAGCCGAGCGTGGTTTATTGCTCTGTAATTCATCCCCCGGGGGAGGCGGCTGCCCTGCCCCGGCCGTGATACCCGGCTGGCTCTGGTGATGTGCAGCTCCAAGGCCACGGAGTGCCCCGCGGGTCCCAGCCGTGCCCCGCGGCGGGACGGGGCTGGCAGAGGGGGGAGGAACCCCCAGGAATGCAGGAGGGGTTTGTTTCAGGCTGCTCAGACCGCATGCACAGTGCCAGGGATGCATATCTGTATATTTATATATATATATATATACATGTGCTTCTGAAGACCCTGTCCTCAGGCAGGGGGGGTCCAAAATCTCCCAATTAGCTGAAAATCAGCCTGCGGGCCACACAAGGAGCAGCAGCCTGTGGGCATCTGCTGCTGTCTCGGGGCAACAGGTAGCAGAGGCAGCCGTGGTGCAGCGAGCATCACATCACACCTGACCTTTATCCGCCCGAGGAAGGAGAGCGATAACTCACCGGCAGCGCTGCCACCACCGGCTTAATTGGTCTCATCTCACAGCGAAGATAAAGGTCGCTTCACAGCCGAGTTCAACCAATATGTTCTCCATATGGACAAGAACTGGTGCCTTTGTGTTAGCCATGTGCTGAAGTGGGGCTTCTTTCTTTTTTTTTTTTTTTCTTAACACGGGGTTTTAGACTCCCATGTAGCTGAGCACCAGCCATTAAAAGTAGCTCCAGCTATGAGAAGAACTTATGGCATTTATAGGCAGTTAAAAGAAATCGCTGCTTCCCATTTAATGCTCCAGTTCAGCAAATCACTTAAGTGCACGGTTAAATTGCAGCGTGTGATGAATCCTCCCCACATTCAGCATGTGTGCACCTCCCCGTGCTCTCCCAGGGACTTAAGCATGCTCTTAAGAAGGGAAAAGCAATATTTATGGGCTTTACTCAGGGCTGGGCTGAATCGAGGCCATTTTATTACCAGAAAATATAACGATGTTACATCAAAGCCCATGTTATTTATAAAGAGCCACAGTCCTTTTCTGATGACAAGACAATCGGGGGAAATGATCAAAGAAGGTTTGAAAGCTACTGAGAAGGCATTGCTTGTGGCATATGGGAGAGGACTTCACTTATCTGCTCACTGCTGCTCCCGAGCCAATATTGACATGGGCTCCCAAACACCAGGCTTAAGGGCACAGCTTGTTTAAGTAGTGATATTTAACATAAACACGGTAATCATTGTATCAACACTCATGGCTGGGAGATCTCGCATATCTGAGGAGAGTTTCAGCCCCCTGGAGCTGCTTCTGGGAAGGTCACTGGTCTTGGTCTGGTGATGCTTTTGTCACAGGTGAAGGGGCTGAAAGCAAGGAGAGCTGGGGAACGGAGGTGCCCAACAGGTCTCCATCCTCCATCACACTTCTCCAGCAAGCCCTGGATGAGCAGCTTCTGAGGCATCTGACCTCCTCAATCCTTTGCAGCAGGGGTGACAAAAAAAAAAGGAGAATTTCCCATTTTTTATCTTTTTCCATTTTTTAAAAAATTTTTCCTCTTCCCCCCCCCCCCCCCCCCCTTTTCCTGGAGTACTAGCTTTCCTCAGAATATAAATGTCTGAATAATCTCAGCTGATCTTTCTTCACTCTCCTCTTGGGACCGAGGTGTGGAGGATCAAATTCCTCTGCCTCCTTCCTGGAGACACAGTTTATCCAAAGAAATCGCATTGTTGTCCAAAGAAATCCTGTTGCTCTCTGAAGGAATGATGTCCACAGGAACTCAGCACTAAGGACCAGAGTTGGTGCCAGTCCTGGCCAGCCAGGGGAGGTGGGGGCATGGCAGGCAGCCTGCAGGGACAGCCCCCGGGGCCAGCCTGGGACTCAGGGCTTTGAGGTGACATCTGATTGCTTCCTTTGCAGATGGCAGTAAGGCTGTGACCCAAAGGCTCGGGAACATCTCCGCTTCCTGAATTTGCTTCCCTTCGAATGCTCAATGCCAGAAAAAAAAAAAAAAAAAAAAAAAAAAAAAGAAGTAGCAAGATCCCAAGATGTCTTTGTTTCACAACGCTGCTGTCACGGCTGCCTGGGAGCTCAGAACCACTCCCGTGGGAGATTGTGAGGGCAGCCCTGCCCCCAAAAAAAACAGAGGGATGGTGTGGCAGACCTTCTTTGGGCTGCCCGGGAGGGGACCCCTGCATCCAGGACCACTCCTCCTTCCAACATCTGTTAAGGCTTTGAGCCCTTGAAATCCATTATTTAAAAGTCTCTTTGACTTCAGCAGGAGCGGGATTTCATCTTCAGTTCAAGTTTTGAGCAGAGAAGGGATTTCAGCTTGGGGAGGCTGGGCTGGATTAATCTTTTGTGTATGGGCTTCAAACATCTTTCACATTCACTTTAGCTTTACCTGTGTTGAACCAGGAAATAAATAATGGATATGGGAAGTAGGGTAATGCATTGTGGCACCAAAACCCTGGAGATGGCTGAATAATAAATAAAAACCTCTCTCCTTTTATCAGTGGCTTATGTCCTTGCTGGCTGAGTATCAAGCTGGGCAGCCAGAAGAGCAGTGTAAGGGTGAAGGGAGAGGAGAGGAAAAGGCAGCAGGAGCACAGCAGCTCTGAGGGAAAGCCCCTGGGACAAACTAAGAGCAGCAGCAGGCTGCCAGCAGTGCTGGTGAGGATGGGGTTTGTCCTACAAAGCAGAGTCCCCCTCACAGGGGGCCGTGACCTCTTTACAGGCCAGTGCTGAGACAGGGTCTGGGGAGTTTTGCTCATTGCCTGGCTGGGGGGTCCCACTGAGCCCTGCCAGGTGGATGGCAGCCCCTCCAAAATTTAGAGGGCAATTCAGTTCAGAGTGACTAGTTCAGACAAAAGTGTTTACTCCTGACCTCCATCAAGCATGGAGTCATGAATTGCAGGAAATGCTGGGAGGGGTTGTGGGGAAGGGGAGGGCAGAGGGGGGAGTCCGAGCCTGAGCTGAATCCCAGAAGGAGAATGTGTGTGTGTAAAGACCCCTGGACCAAGACCCATTTCCAGGAAAGCAGGACCCAGGCTGTGGTTCTGGACTGCAGCTGTGTGTGCATCCCAGCAGCCACCCACTGCTTCACACAGAGGATGCTTTGGACGTGAAAGGAGGCGTTGGCAGCTCCAGGCATGGATTGCTTCTCTCTCCACACACCTGTCTCCAAAGCCTGTAACTGCACTGCTGATATCTGTGGCAAAGAAATGTGTTCCCTGCTTAATGTGTGTCTCCTTCAAGGAGTGATCCCCGTGGGGATGGCAGGTTTCTGGGTCCTCTTGCCCCTGTGTGGGTTTGGCCTCAGACATCTGAGAGATGGAGCAAATGGGGACTCACCCCACAGCTCTGCTCGGGGGAGGAGGCACAGGGGAATGCCAAACCACTTCCCTACGGAGACAAACAGATGGAGGAGTTTGTCTCCCTGAGACCTGCTGAATCCCAGATCGTTTCTGCAAGTCTCTGCGGCCACTGGAGTTAATCGATGCCATTTGTTTGCCTTTGGGGCAGAGGGTATCGATCCCCTTTGTCTCCCTCCCTCCTTGCGTGATGCCAGGTGTCTGAAACGCATCCAAGTTGTGCTGGTGCCAGGCCGAGTGGCAGCTGAATTATCACCTGGGTCGCCCGGTTGCTGTTGGAAATGCACAATAAGCCCCCAGCTATGAAAGAGAAAAAAAGAAAAGCCCAACAAAACCCCCAGCAGCTGTGAGCCCTCTGTGCGGGCCGGGTGATGAAAAGCGTGGCCAGAACAATGCCCTGACCCGTGTGCTGGGACTGCTCTGGGGCGTGTCCCCGCTCCTTTGGGGCAGGGACCCCCTGTTTGCAGGGGCCGGCTCCATGTGGAGCTGCACCCCCAGGGGATGGCCACGGTTCCCATCTGCCCCTCTGGGATGGAATTCCCTGCTCGGTGGGCAAGGGTGGCTGTGGCACTGCTCTCCTCCCCCTCCTCCTCCCTGCAGCTCTGGTCTCATTGTCAAACAGCCTCATGCAGCTCCCCCCCAGACTGGCTCTGCAACAGGTACCAGCTCTAGTGAGGATAATTTGTGTTGGCTTAAGAGCTAAGCCTTTGCATTCCTGGTGTAGTGGAAGGTGTCCCTGCTCGTGGCAGGGGAGTTGAAACTGGATGATTTTCTGGTCCCTTCTAACCCAGACCTGTGAGTTCTGTGATTCTGTTGGCTCCCAGTGTGACAGCTCCCCTGGCAAGGTTTGTGCAGGACTGGGTTTGCTGCTGGCAGGAGAAGGGGTCCATGGCCCACCTTATGCATATGTATTGTTAAAAGTGGAATTCCACCCTGTCCAGCCAGAGAGGGGTGCAGGATGAGGCCATTGGTGCTGGCTCTGTGTGAGTGCCTCTCTGTGATGTGTGTGGCCAGCCATGTAGACGTGTATATATATATATATGTGTGTGTGTGTGTGTGTGTGTGTATATCTGTGTGCTCTATACTGTGCATGTGCTGAGGGCGTGGAGCAGCAGCAGCTTCTCCTCTCGGGCTGTTGGATCCAGCATGGTGTCTTTAACAACTCAGGACTGTGCCAAGTGCTTAAAACCATATAATGTGCAGCAGAAATAACAATAGTGATCTGAGAATTGGCATTCTAAAATAATAATTATTGCTGCTTCATTTCTTTTGTGCTGTTGTCACTGAGGCTGTGTGTGGGCTTTTTGGGGCAGCTGGGAGAAGCAGAAGAGGACTCTGTACATGACAGTGACCGTCACACAACTGCTGGAGATGGAGGTTTGGTACAAGCTGATTATCATTAATTCCCAACCAGCTAATGAGAGACTGTTGCTAGTGCCCTTTCATTGGTAGCAGAGCTGGTAAGAGCCAGGTCTGGTGGTTCCTCTGATGCCAGGCAAGCCTGAGTGACCAGAAGGGCTCAGCCCACATAACTAGTGCTGGAGTCTCCCTCCTGTTTGAGCACAGGGATGATCTGGTAGCATCCCACAGCACCCAGTCTTTGGATGCTGTGCACCTCTTAAGCTCGCTAAGGCACCCACAGAGTGCTTGGAAATCCATCCCTTGAACAGACAGGATCCAATGGGAGTTGCTTGTTCACTTCCAGGAGCACAAACGAGCCCTGAAGTAGCAAAGCGTGTTATTCCAGCGCAGCCGAAACTGCCAGGAGTGCCCCTGCTAAGGCTGGAGAGGCAGGTTTAATGCTTCTTTTGATACACAGCAGAAGCATTAATAGGAAGCAAGGAGCATTTATCAGACACCTGAAGCACTGGCCTGTGTGTGGCTGATGGGAGCCAGCTGCAAATGTTTATATATGTGCCCTTGCAGGGGGAGCAGGGAGGAGGTTTCTCTGCTCTAAGGAAGTGCTGTGTAAGCTGCAAGTGCATTTGGCTGGGGCTGCTGGGCTCTGGCCTGTGTCACTCGGGCTGGGCAGAGGGATGGGGCACTGCAGTGAGTCAGTGCTGGGTTGTGAATAAATGGCCAAAGGAAGCTCAGTGGAGGGCAGTGACAGAGCCCCGCTGGGCAGAGAGCAGCTCTCCTCGGGCATTACACCAGGCTGACTCCATCACCTGGGGCAGCAAAGGGAAACCCCAAAGCAAGGATGAATTTTCTCTGCGGCGTCTGGACTGCTCGGGTGCATTCCTGTATCCAGCACTCACATGCCCTGCTCGCTCCCTTTTTGTTTTCCTGGGGGAAATAGCAGCACAAGCCTTCCTCCTGTGCCATGTGTCTCCAGGGAGCTCACAATTTCCTTGTGCAGCTGGGAGCATCTCTTAGCAGTGCCAGCCATCTCACCCCCGCAGCGTGGCCCCTGGGTACCCGTGCTGTGGGAGACGGGAGCTGCGGGGCCCTCGGGAACAGCCTCTCACAGATGTCATGATACCAGCCTGATCTGCACTGCCAGCTGTCACGTCTCCAGGCACCTTCCCTGCAAGAGGACGTGGGGGGACAAGTGCCACGGGAGCAGCAGCACCCACGAGCGCTGGGGATGGGTCACCACGTTTGTCTTCTTGCTGCTCAGCCAAGCGTCGAGTTCCACAGCTGCTCCCTGGGCGCGGTTTAAAATCCTGCGCGCACGTTATTGCCGTTCTCCAAAAGGTATTTTGACAGGGCTCTGTGATAGACTAATTAGAAACAGTCACTTAAAATCCACATCTGAAATGCGTTGTGGAACTGAGGTTCAAGGAGTGCAG
Source organism: Empidonax traillii (assembly GCF_003031625.1). NCBI lineage: Eukaryota > Metazoa > Chordata > Aves > Passeriformes > Tyrannidae > Empidonax > Empidonax traillii. Next base: position 973,886 of record NW_020955626.1, on the reverse strand, counting down.
GTTTGCTACAGACGCTGGATTCCTAAAGAACAATTTCCCACACCTAAATAATGATGTTTTCCATCATGTTACATCCATTAGCTATAACTTGGCAGTCGCATCCATCATAATATGGTATTTCGGGGAAATAAATGAGTGTATTTTTCTCTGTGAGAACCAAGGCAAAAATATCTCGCTGCTGAAATATCAAGCAGCTTTATACAGTTAGACCAAGTCCAGATTCTTGCTCTTATGTGTTGATTCAGCCATTAACATGGAACACAGACTAGACTGCTTTCTCCTAACCCTGTAACTTCAGAACTAGTATCTTCATAGCTACTACTTATTAAGCTTGATTTTAAACCATGCAATTAGCTCCCCAGCAATGTTATTGAACAATATCATGCCTCTGCCAGAACCAGCCTGCCTGTATTTGTATCTGTTCCCAAACAGCCGAGGCACTTTTTAGTCTCCTTGTCTTGGGAGGGTGTTGGCTTTCCCTTTGCTTTCAAAAAGCATTTCAATTGCATTTCCCAAGTTGTTTCCCACCATGTGCCAGCAGGTCCCCGATTTTCTATTTCCCTGAACAGGGACTCGGGTGGTGCATTTCAGAAGGAAGAGTGACACAGCTCCATACACATATGCTTTCCCTGGTTTCCCCGTGCTGTTGATGGGAAGAGCATTGATGTTCCCGTCGTACTCCGTCAGCGTCACTCCTGCTCTGCGTCGGAGCGGGATGCGCTGCTCCGGTGGGATGAGCCAAGGAGGAGGAGCGGAGGAGTGTTCTGCTGTGCCCCAAGCAGCACCCCTCACGTGGGCTGCCCGGCTGTCCCTGGGTGCCTGTCCCCTCTCATTTTTCTGTCTGTAAACCAGGAATAAGTGCAGATCATCGTCCATCGTGTGAAGGATTAGCAAGCAGCTTGCAGTGGTGGCAGCACACAGAGCGCCAGGTAAAACCTGCCCCTTTGCCAGTTTGAGGGGCCCTACCCAGCACCTCCCAGGCTGGTGGGATTTGAAGTGGATTTACCACCCCTTGGAAGAAGGAGAGGGCCCATCTGGGCTTGATTTAAAACTGGCCCAGGCTGCAGTTTAACTGCATCCATGAGGCTGCTGATGTGAAACTGATCCTTGCCCTGGAGGAGGAACCAGCAGCTCCCAGATGCTCCCCATGTCCCTGTGGGCACTGCCCAGCCCCTCCGAGCCCCCCAGCCCTTGGAGAGATGGTGCATCGTCTGCTGGGGTGCAAAAGAGTTGTGAGGTAGGTGGACAATACTGGATGGGAATGATCAATCAAATATACCACTTCTATGCTCCAGCCACAGCGTTTGCCAGCTGGGAATCCTTTTCCTAAATCACTGTGGGGGGAAAACTCATTGGGGATTGTAGTGGGCTGTCACTTTGCCTTGCCCTGTGGTGCAAATGGGAGTGTACTGTGATGAAGAATCCTATGCTGATTGATAAACATTACACAAACAGCAGAGACTTTGGAAAACGTTCCAGTTAAAGATTTTCGGTGATATAATCACAGGATATTCAAAAAGCTTGATTCTCAGTGAGCCTAATCAAAGGGAAGTTCCTGAACCTCAGCTACAAAGTGAGACCACATGCTGGAACAACACGAGCGCTAATCTCAGGCTTTAATAGACTACAAGAGCAAAAAATGCTCCTGGGACGACAGCAATAGACGCTTCACGGGGAGAGTGAGCAGCAGAGAGGAGCAGGCTCTGGAATCAGCACCTTCCTCTTGCACACCGGGTGCTGATACAGAGAGATGAGAAACACCAACGGGATCTTCTGCTTCCAGCAGTGCTGCTCCCATTGATTTCTAAAGCAATAAAATTGGCCTTTAGTCAACCACTGTGAAGTTGCACAAAGCATATTTGATGGATTACACCTATCAAAACTTTTAGCGAGAGGAACAGTTACAATTAACAGGCTGCGTACAGGATCTTCTCCACAATTTTCTCCCTGACACCCTCAGTAATTACCTGCACTAAACGTGCTGCTGCTGCGCAGGGGCTTGTCAATCAAGAGGCAGCTCAGACTCAGAACATTATAAATTCACTGTCATAAACTTTGCTGCCAGATTGAAGGAGAAGCGCTGACAGAAGGATGTGGAGCATCCGCAGGGCTTCCCATCCCTCCCCGTGCCCTTGTGGTTGAGGATGAGGAGGGAAATTACCCCGGAGCTGTGCCACACACACACACCCTGGCTGAAAATGCCAGTACTTCCAGCTCTCCAGGAGAGCCATCCCACAATTACCTTCTGTGAGCCTGGCAGTTCCCTCCACTGGAGAGATACAAGGTTATTAAGCAAATATGATTAATGAATAAAAGAACCTCTGGCATGCTGGAACGAGGCTCCGAGGCCTGTCGGGCTCCAGGAGGATTCGTCGGCTTGTGCTTTGGGAACTGCACAGATTTCTGCAGTAATATGATTAACACGCTGTGTAATGGGCTAAATCCATCCCAAGTGTCCCTCCAGTTAAGCCTCTGTGTGGGCACCTGGGATGAATTTGGCCCTTTCACAGTGGATATACTTGACAGAGCCATATTGCTGAGCTGGAAAAAAGGAGGGTACTGAGTTACTGCTACAGCTGGGGAGGGGGATGGCAAAAAGGATGGAGAGAAGGGATGGATCTGGAAGGGATCCAGGCCAGCCCCTGCCCTCACCACCCTCCCAAAGCACAGGGAGGGCTGTGGGTTGGAGCAGATGTGCCTGCTCTGCTGTGCCTTCCATCCCCGTGGACAGCTGCCACGCCAGAGCCCGTGTGCCTGCTCTGCCGTGCCTGCCATCCCCGTGGACAGCTGCCACACCTTCCAGCCAAAGCCATGGGACTTGGCCGTGGGCTTGTCTGCCACGTGGCGCTGCCTTTCCCAGCTCCAGAAAACGCGGAGCTGCCAGACCTCGCCAGCTGGAGGAGAGGGAAGGATGGGGAGCGCTGCCTTCCTTATCTGCGGGGCCAGATTGTGAGCAGCTGTGGGCAGATAAAGAGCGATGGAGATCGGCTGGAGGAAGGCATTTGCTTCCCCTGCAAAGCAAACTCTCTCTCCGTTTTCCCAGTATACTCTGGCAGCAGCTAGGCTGTCTTCTGGGCAGGGAATCTTCTCTGCTGCAGGGGTAAGAGCAAGGGGATGGATGATGTAAGAGCAGGAACTTGAGTGACTGCCTTCAGTTTATTTGCAGGCTACTGCTTTATCTCGCCCTGTGGGGGCTGCTGCTGCTGCATCCTGTCACCCGGGATGTCCCCCACCAGAGTGTCCAGGCCTGGCCACGGGGTTTGCTCCGCTATGGGAATGCTCTTTCATAGGTAGGCTCTGTCTTGCTGTCATGTCCTATGACAGCAATAATTGCAATATGATATTTCTTACCCCTTCCAATGTACCTTCCATTTTGGGCGAGTTCCATGTTTTTGTGCTGTTTTAATAATTTCCAGCAAGTGCCTTTGTTTTGCAGCCTCAGATAGTTTCATGCACATGTTCACTGTGGTGCCTTGCAGTTCACTTCAGTCTTGTAGTTCCTGAGTGCTCGCAAGGAATCAAGTCATTCAGAGCAACTGCCTAGAAAGGGATTAATCGCAACCAGACCTCGTTAAAATCCCGTTGCCACACCAATTCCCCACACTTACAGAACCTGACCACAGTGTGAAAATTGATATTTATGCTGAGGAGTGTCAATGCACTGCCTGTGCACCGTTCACTGATTTACTGTCCTCTGGGCTTTGAACTCTGGGGATGCAAGTGAGATGCGCTGCTCAATTTCCAAGCCCCCCAAAATGAAATAACTGCCCACCTGGGCCCTTGGGCACCAAATGTGATCAGCATGTTAATGCCACTGGATTCTGTGGATGATCAGCCTGCAGCTTCAAGTTGTTGCCTGATTTCTTGCAGCCCTATTCCTGCACACTTGTTGAACTGGATGAAAACAGTAGCAGAACAGCCAGATTTTGCGATAGGGATTGAAAATCTGCTGCTGGGAGTAATTTAATTTAATTTCATTCCTTTTGGCCTGTGGTCTCCCTCCGTCCTGCTGGCTAATGGGGGACAGCCTTGGTGCACTGGTGACAGATTTCCAAGGAATCCAAAACCATTGGGGAGAGGCAATGTGACCCTCCTGGGGAGCTCCTGGGGACCAGTCTTCTCCTGGGGCATCACATCCCACAGCTGGTTGAAGAGAGCTCCTTCCCAAAGGCCAGGGATGGGTTTCAGTGTTTGTTGAAAATGATAAAAATCTCTCTTAGCTACCAGGATTGTGACACAACAAAATAGAAATTTTTGTGATATTCTCTGCAGTGGAAAAAACTCTGCAAAAGAAGTGTCTGTTGGCTTTGAAAGTAGCTCGCTCCAATACTCTTACCAGATGGCCGGCGGCTCCCAGCGAGTGGCTGGTCTGTACTCGCAACCCTTTAGCTCCCGTGGAGACCTGAGTGTTTTGTTGGGAGAGAGCAAGTTCTGCCTGAGATTGTGGCCGTGGCCTTGCAGGGTGCAGGAAGGGAGAGCGGGAGCCTGACAGTCCACACCTGGCAGGGCACACCTGGTTGCCCAGCCTCGTGCAGTACCCGAGGCACTGGCGTGACATTTACACTCTGCAGCTCCTCCACGGGATGCTGCTGTGGCCTGGGTGGAGCATCTTGCTGAAAAGGATGCCAAGGCACAGAGGCTGGAGCAGGGGGCAATGGGAGCTGAGGATCCTGATGATTGTGATGTGACCAGTAATGGATCTGTTAACGTAGTCTCTGCACCTAGGGAAGGCAGGTTTATTTCTGTACCTCTCAGGAGACAGGCTGAAGCTATTATAAAGTTATTAAGCTATTATTATACGCAGGTATTAAGGCTGAATGAAGAAGTCAAGCGATATGAGGGTGTATGAAAGAGAAACCTCAGAGGTGTGCAGAAGACAGAGGAAGAGATGGTGAGGCATTTGTAGTGGGAAGGGGCTGGTTTAGCTGTGGGATCAGCCAAAGCTGGAGAAGATAAACCTAAGTCACCTCTGAGCTCTTGACAAGGTGTGTAAACCATTTCCTTCTGCCAGCTGGCTGATTTGTGAGGATTCCTTTAAGGAGGTGAGCCCAAGAGCTGGCCCTGTGCTGAGGACACACTACTCACCAGATCACTAAACTCTGTTGTGCTCTGCAGCGTGAGCAGAGACCAGCCAAGCTCCAAAATGCAGACAAAAGCCCACCTAGGGTTCCACTTGTTCTTGGCCTCTGCAAAAATTATGTCCTAGTCTGCAAAGCTCGTGTTTTTTGGTGTGAGCAAGCGTGCAAAGTCTTTAAGGTCTGAATTCAAATAGCCAGCTGGAGGAGGGAAGCTTGGTGAGAAAGGAGGATGCTAGGTGGAGCTGGCATGTGGAGAGGATGCCTCAAAACCCAGTGTGGGTGGTGCCTTGGATCCACTCAGAGCTCAGAAAGTCTAAACACAGTGGGATACGGCAGCTGGATCTTTTTCCAGCAATCTGAGCATCCACCACAGGGAGCAGAGCCAGGGCTGTGACACACGAGTGCAAAATGTTAGTCAGAAAGGACAAATGGAATGTGAAAAACCACCAGAAACTCCCAAAGTGGGTCAAATTCCTTGATGCATCTAACAATAGCTGTAGGACGGGAAGGACGGGGTCGACTTGGTTGCGTGGCCTCCTGTGCCTCCTAAAACTCGGGGCTCAGCTGTGGGCCTGACTCCGTGGTGGTGAAATTCAAAGCAGGTGGCTGAAATCCTGGAAGCCACAGGCTCCAGCTCTGCCTCCTCCACCCGGGGCCTGCCTGGCATAATATTATCTTCACGCCTGAGCGAGGAGGACTTGGCTTATTAAACTTGCAAACCTGCCTTGCGCTTGCCCTCGGGTATTCAGGGCTGACGGGTCTCTGGGGCAGGATGCTCTAATGCTACTTTTACGCCACGTCTACCGCAACGAGGCCTCCTTAATTGGCTTGTGGTTCCCACCAGCACTGCCAGCGAGGAGCGAGCGGTGGAGAAAAAGCTGCCAGCGCCACAGCTCCCGCTCGGTGTTGGTGCATCATTAGCTCACATGTTGTCTCTCTCCCCAAAGACAAACACGCTGCGTCGCCAAAAAGGTCCGCGGGGAGGATGCGCTGCAGAATCCAAGCACAAGAAGTGGAGGGGGGGGGGGGCAGAGGCAGTTCTCATCCACAGCACATTCCCCTTCCTGGTCTGGTTTCTCTCCTCCACTGAATCCTTGCAGTGAAATTTCCTTTTTTTTTGTTTTTTCTTTTTTTTTTCCCCCTCTCTGTTTTTTAAAGAACAGCCCCCCCCTTCCTCCCTGCTTTAATCACTTTAAAACAACCCCGGAGGAGCGAGGCTTGGGTAAATAAATGTGGGAACCAGGGGAGTTCTTGAACTGTTAAAGAAATCAATATAAATCAGAGTAACCTTGCCCTGATGTCTTCCTTATCACCTCTGAAGCTCTACCTGCCTTTGTCTAACAACAATCTCAGTTAATTAGATAATTAATCTAATTATCTAATTAGGTGGAATCACTAATAGCTATTCCACCTAATTAGGCCAGTGGCTGTATCTCAGCAGTGGTGGTTCACTCTTTCTGGCTAACCCTGCACCTTCTGCCTGAAACCAGGCTCTGACACAATTCAGGCTCTTTCTTTGCTTTAACCAAAGCCACCTGGAAACGGTTTTTCATTTTTTTACTCAGGCTTTCCTTGAATGAAAGCAAGGTGGCCAGTTGGAAAGTAGAAAAGGAAGCTCTTAGACGATTAATTTTTTTAGCAATGGATGCAGGAAGCTCTTCATTGTTTTAACTCATTCTCCTGATGCAAGATTAATTTTAGCTCTGAGCACAACAACCTGTTATGAATTGATCCTAGGAAAGCGTATTGCTCTGAGGCTGGGGAAACAACATAAGTAGCTTTTTCCCCCTTTTATTTGGACAGGTCTAGCTAACTCATTGCTGCAGTCCTTCCCTGCAGAAACACGGGTTGCTCTCTCGCAGCAGCTTTCCCAATCTGTCCTATGTGTGACAGCACGAGGGAGCTGGCCAGAATTAAAACCAGCCTGAGGCCTTTGGTCCCCCTGGCAGCAGGGTCCCACTGCTCATCTCTGCAGGGATGCTGTGGTTGGCAGCACCACGACACTGGTTTTGGACCAGTCATGGCAGCACCTCTGGAGCTGCTGGTGCCTTTGGGGCTGCAGAGCCACCATACGGCACTCATGGGTTTATTTTCCCCTTAATGCCTAAATTGGATTTAAGGGCATCTTTGCACATTCCAAAACAAATCAGCAGCTGTCTGCAAGCCAGGCAGCCGGACCTGGCCCTGAGAGGAGATCAGTGTGCTCAGGCTTCGCCCCCAGAGCTCTGCTTTCTCAGGATCCCACCCTGTGCACCAGCCTAAGCACAGGAAAAGCCATTCAACATCTGAGCAGTCAGCAGTTTAGGCTCTTCCAGTCCCAGGAATGTTTAGTGGCTCACACCATCACCATCTGCTGCTGGAGAGCCTTGGTGGAGCCCCTCACACCTATAGCCACAGCAGGCACCACTTGGTGCAGCGTGCAGGGAGGGAGGCACTGGACTTGGATTCAGAGTCCCTGGGAACCCTGGATGGAGTCCAGATGAGGTAAAATGGCCAGGTAGGTTCTGCAAGAGCATTTCTGATGTAGACCCCTTCTCTCACCTGGAAATGCTTCCTTCCTGTAGTGGTCCCACGTTAATCTGCTGCAATAGCATCCAGACCTGTGATCTGGTTCTGGGGAGAGTCCTGCTCCTGCCTGCATCCACCTGCATGACTGGGATGATGGGCAACACATGAATCTATGGCTTTTCATTTTGCTTTCTCTGTATTTGATTTGTTTGGTTTGTTGGGGTTTTTTGGTTTGTTTTTTTTTCTTTTAATATGTGTATATAATTGAAGCACCACAAAATGTCTCCTTGAGGTAGCTTGATTTTTCTTTAAAAAAAGTTATATATTATATATAGATATATATTTTAACTGCTTGGAGCAAAGTTGTCTTGGCATTTTCATTTTGAAACCCCCATATTGAGGTGTTTATTACAGCATCGTGAAAATTCACGTTTAGTTGGAACTTGGCAAATGTTTTTTGGCTTGAAGCAAGTTTTCCTTTGAAGGGGTTTACTATTAAGTGTTTAAGGTTGTTTTTTTTTTTTCCCTTTCTCTCAATTTTTCTTTTGGAAAAGCAACACCTTCCAGAACTGGGTTCAGAAGCAGAAGGCCAGCTCTGCAGCAAGTGTGAAAGCTGCGAGTCGAGCACAGAGCCGCAGCCATTCATGCTTTTTTCTGACATCTGTTCAGGGAATGAGAGGAAGGGAATTCAGCTGTACTCCATGAGAAAAGAGGCTTTTCTGTTGTTGTTGTTGTTTTGGTGAGTCTTGAGTAGCTGCACTCCCACCAGATGCCAGCAATCCTAATGCCAGCTGCACAGAGCACAGCATCTCTGACTGCCTGGAGCTGGTCCTTTCACGTTCCCCAGAGTGAGCCAGATTTGCTGTACCTGGAAGAAAATCGAGTGTGCAGCAGGCTTGTTGCTGCTCTGTGACTTAGATGTGTATTGAACAACAACATTCCTGGCAGGGGCTGGGATCATGTTGTTACAGTTCCACTGGAGTAAGCGCAGTCACTGCTGATCTGGTTTTGCTGCTGCCTCAATATCGATGACACAGTCTATGCTTTAAACTCACAAGCTTTTCTTCTTCAGGTGTGCAGACCCATCTTTTGTAATGTGAGGACGTGCAGGTAGACAACTAGGTTTATATAACCTGTGCAAGCAAGCTGCACATCCCACAGAGCCAGGAGCAGGAGTCACCCACACAGTCTCCTCTGTTGGGCAGCAAGGCTTTCTTCATCCCTGCCCTGCAGGGAGAACTCTCTGTGAGGCTGAAGGGGTGTGTGCACAGAGGCTCCTCCACATGCTGTGTTTCCACGTGCCAGGGTGGGTGTGTGAGGAACAGCCTAGAAAATGGCATTTGGCACTAGGGGGAAGGGGCTGTTGCTGCCCAGGGGAGCCCAGTGTGGCTGCCAACCTCCTCTGCCCCTTTTCAGCCTGCAAGCTGTGGGGTGGGTGAGGATGGGGATGGACAGAGCAGACAGACAGAGCTCAGGCAGCTCATCAATGGGACCAGCCTTAGTGGCCTTGTTCCCACATACGGAGGTGAACACACATCTCCACAGAGAGACAGGACCTCCCTGCTGCCTGAGCCTGTTTCTAAACCTAAACCCAGAAGGGATGTCTTCTGAGATTCTGAAATATTGTAGACAGGGCTGAAGGTTGGGTTTTTCCCCCAGTTTCAACCAGCAGCCAGAAGTGGGAGTACCAAACTCTCCAGAGTGAGCCTGCTTTCTCTGGCTCTACCTTGCAAACTCAGGAAGTTTGAGGAGGTCTGATAACCACTCTTACCCTTGCTTATTTATCAGCTTAGTCTCCACCCGAGGGCGTTCCCAGGGCCCTACCTGAGCTGGCTTTGCTCACACCACGGTGCTGGCTGGCTGCCACAGCACTGCTCCCTGTGATAGGACAAACCACCACTGGTACTTTTGGTCCTCTGCTTCTGGTGCCGTTTGAAATGTTTTGCTCTGCCGTTGAAGTGGCCACAACAAAACTGTGTTTGTCCTGTGAAGATACCAGCTGGTTACCACCATTTTGTATCACAGATTGAACAGTTTCACTGCAATATTTAAGGTACCTGTCTGGAATACCTGTGGTTGGACAAGTGTGGGTTTGGCTTTTTTGTGCTGGGGCTTTTCAGCCCCTTCCACAAGACATAATTTGCTTAGGTGATTGAATTGCAATGCTGATTTTCTCTCCCCCCCTCCTCATGTTACCCTAATTTTTTTTTTATATATATTTTATTAGTGTTATTTTTTGACACTGTGCTCCCATGTATCAATGCTATGCATTACACAGATCTACTGATCATTTTCTACTTGCCATGTTTCACTAGTCTGTTCAGCAGCTTTGCATCTTTCCTCGTCACAGGCTTTCAACACTCTACAAACAGCATGAACCTAGGAGATCAAGGTGCTTTTTCCTGGTTGCCAGCATCTAGCCCAAAGGGGGAGGCAGATTTGGAGACATTGCTTGTTTCTATGGATAATAATCAATAAGACCCATTAGGGAGACAAGTACATACATCACTAAACTTTGACCTCTGCTCTCCAGAGTAGTCCCAAGATGCCTATTCATATGCTGGTGACATCCAGATTGCGCTGTTGCAAAAGCCTCTTTGCTTGGGAAGGGATTACAGATTTAAATTGCGCAGCCTTTGCTATCTGCACAGTACAGCGTGCAGGATGCTTAGCTAGAGCCTCTAGTTTTTGTTGGCTTTCTTTTCTACTCAGCCAGTTTTATATTCAACGCTGTTGCACGCAGAGTGTTTTATGCCTCTCTACCTTTCAGGCTGTTTTTTTACTCCAGTCTGTCTGGCATTTTAAGGGTTTACAGACCCTGGAGATTCTTGGCACTGGCTGTTGCTTGCATATTGCTCCTCATCTTTCAGATCCTTTTTCTCCTACGTTGCTCTTTGGCGGGCTGTTTCTGATAGAAAGTTTTTGGCTGGCTGTTTGAAGTTCCTGATAGTCGGCATTTGATCACTTGCTAATTCAGTTCTAAAACTTTTTCTCCAAAGAAACCATGAAACACTATCTAAAAATAGATTAAAAAAAAAAAAAAAGGAAAACTTTAAAAATACCCTTATTTTGCTGAATACAGGAAGTTTTAAGTTTTCTGGGAGGAAAAAAAACCACATACCAAATTTAGAAGCAAATCGGAAATCCCTGGGTGTTTGAGAAATCCATTTCTAGGCACAAGAGCTGGATGAAGAGTTTTCTTCTGCCTGTACCTCTCCCCTTCCCTTGAGAGAACATCTACTGAAAATCTGTCGGCTGGGAATGAGTCAGATGAGATTATTTGCTGTGGGTGGGTGAGGAAGGAGAATCAGGACTCTGGTGACAGCAGTGGGCTCTGACCTCAGCGGGATCACAGGGGCAGGAGGGACTCTGATTCCTTCTGTAAGTGATCAAAGTCCATCTTTACATTGAGCGCCTTTGCTCCTCCCACTGCAAAGCTGTTTCTGTTCCTTGTTCCTCTGAAGGTTAGAAACAGATGTCTAGTTTCCAGCCCACATGTCCAGCATGGATCAGTTGTGCTCTTCATTCTTGTCTACTGGCTCTTTCGTTGCTGCCATGCGCTGCCTCCTTCCCCAGTGTACTTTAGAGTGGTCATATCTCCTCCCAGCCTTTGTTTCCTTAGGCTGAGCAAGTTGAGTTTGTAGAGACTCCTCTCATAAAATAGGCTTTCCATCCCTCTTACCATCCTAGAAACTCTTCTTCACGCTTAAATGCATTTTTTTTTTTCTTCCTCTGGAGAATTCTAACAAGGTCTCGCCTGTGCACTGCTCAGTGGCATTAAATGCTTCCCTGTCTCTGTTCATTGGTACTTCTGATAACCCCTGCTCGTCATTAGCCTTTTCAGGAGGTAAGTCACACCAGTGGCACAAAAACACCTCTGAGAGAGTTCTTGTCCCTCCTGGGTGCCACACCAACGAGCTTCTGCTCCAAGTGAGAAAGTTTGATTACAAGTACCCAGCTGTCAAAGTCCATAATACTGTATTTCATCCCATTTCTATTTTGCTCTCTTCAAGTTACTCTCTTCTTCCACTGTGATATTGTGCTTCTCATTTTCAGGTTATAAGCACAATCCTTTCTTTTCCTAATGGGGTCACTAAAGAAAATATCAAGTAATGCTCATCCCAAGATGGTTTTATGAGGGCCTCTTCTCCCCAGCTCCTCCTTGCTCAATCCCTTGCCCACTTTGCTACGCTTTTGCTCCCGGCACAGCTAAAAATATCCCATCTGACCCTGCATCCAACTCTTTACTGAAGTCTGGAAAAGGGAACACTGCGTGATAACTTCTCCTTATCATTTGTTTCTATCCCACAATTATCAGTGAAGTCTCTGAGTGTCCCTGTACTAGTCCAAGATGCTTGTTAATTCAGGACGTTTTTCTGGAGCGTGCATAAATCTCCGTGGTGCACCAGGGCCATCCATCAGCCAGCGCTGTGTTTACACAATCCCTAGCACAACGCTTTCCCCAAAAAGCTTATGAACTCAGCCTGGGCCACATATTCAAAGATGTTGTCGAGTGCTAAGTGAGACTTCCAAGAGTAGTTTCCCCTTGAGTTCTCTCTGGCACTGGCATCCGAAGCCGACGGCAGTTAACGCTGTGCTTTGAAAGCAAGAGAGGGTGCAGTTTGTTGGCCACCAGTGCCCCTGGGCTTTCTGGTTTGGTATTTTATTTTGTGGTGAAGACTTGCAGGCTTCTGAGCACAGGCTCCTGCCTTCCTTGCCAAGGATGCTCGTATGTATGGCAAACATTATGCTGCTTTGTGTGAAGCCTGACGGCTCGCACACAGCCTCTTTTTCTTCCACCCCTGGATAGCTTCTCCTCATCCTGGAAACCTGGGGAGGCTAAACACATTTAATCCTCTTCAGGAGGACATGAGCAGAATGAATGCTGGCTGTGAAGGTGCTCCTGTGTAGCTGGTTGACCATTTCTACCCTCAATTGCTAATTTCCCTTTCTACCCACTTCTACTAAAAGGTGCTAATTGTGTGGTGGATACTCAACTTCCCTGACCCACAGAGCAGCAGCATCACTTCTGATCCTTTTAGCTCCGGCTAAACTAATAGAGGGATCTGTGTCCTGAGCCTGATTCCAACTCCTATGTAAGAAATTCCTTATTAAATCCACAGAAAAGTAATTTCCTAGTGGTTAGACTTCAGGCTGTTCAGGGCAGCAGTCACTTCTGAGAAGTTACGCACATCTGATGCAAAATTACAAAAATCTGTGTTTACCACAGTGACCAAGGGGGCTGAGAAGCTCAAGTTAATATTTATATTTGGCATTGAACCCTATGCACAAATACTGACTTTGGCTGGGTGTAGCACCCCAGTTTATTTTTAAATCCTTTTATATCGATGGTCCAGGTGTGGGGAATTATCCCTGCGCTCTTGGCACTCCAGATTTTGGAGGTCTCCCCGTGCTGAAGAGGCTCCTAACAGGGTGCTAAGCTCAGGAGTGCATCTCTGAGCATCCCTGGCCAGCTGCTCCGTGGAGGTGACAGACTGATGGACTCTCAGTTTGGACTGTTGTCTGTTTTCAGGGCTGAAACAAGGAAGCAGGAGTAGCTGTGATGCTGTTGGGGTAAGGGGGATGTCAGGCTGGTGCAGAGAGGCAACGCTGCTCCATCTGTCTCATCCCAGTATCTCCATCCCTGACATGAAGGGTGTACTGGAGTCATTTGCTCCAGAGCTTCCAGCACAGGTTGTGGCAGCCAGATTTGCCCAAGAGGTTTATGCCCTATCTCCCAGCCCCCTGAGCCTGCCTGCCCTGCTGCCGTGTCTCTTGCCATGTACTGGAAGCATCTGTAACTGGTGTCTCTTTACAAGGTTTTTTGTCATTAAAAACACACGTAGTGAGGGAAGGGGAGAGGTGGAAAGAAGTGGGTTAACAGGATCCTCTTGAGAGTATTCTCAAATAAGCACACATTAGACATAAATGAGAAAGTGGCATCTTCTGGATGCAAGGGTGGGAATTCCTTCGGGTGGATTTACCACCAGCTGACCATCACTGTGGAGTTCAAAACATTTGGCTGGAATAAGTTTGGGTTGAAAACTTGTGCCGTAGATTCCTGTGTGAGCCTAGAAATTTAGAAATTTACTCCTTTTCTATCCAGATTGCTGGAGTTAAGGAGAAGTGCTAAATAACTTGCTCAAGGCTAACTTGCGAGGATGCGAGAGCCCAAACTCTCTCAAAAATCCCCAAATGGTCAGTGGGATGTGCTGCCTGTGAATTTTGAGGCCAGCAGGATAACCCACTGTGTGAAAGAAATACCCCAGTCAGGCATTTGTCACTGAAATGTTTGACTGTCTTTTCAGCCCTGACTGCTGCCAGCGGTTTCTGTCTTGGTGTGTTTGTGTCTGGAGGGATCAGCAGGGAAGTGCTGCCTGCAGCATCCCGAAAGCTCTGGCTGGATCAGCCCACCAGTACCTACAGCACTCCTGCAGGAGTCCTCCATGAAGGAAGAGACAGCAAACTGTGGCTCCAAGGGTGTTTATTATACTGGGAATGCTCACCTCCCAATGGATATACATATTGAATGAAATCACACTATGCTCGGGTTGCCAAGTTTTTAACACGTGACTTTGAAAGCGTCATTTGCTGAGGAAGGAAGGTTTCCAGTGGAAATTGATAATGAAGGATACAGTAGGTTTTTGGAAAGAAGACAACTTTTGCTATGAAAACAGCAACGCTGAAACTTTTTTGAGGAGATAAATTGCTTTCTAAAAATGGGCCACAGCTCCTTGGCATTTCCACAATAATTTACTCTGTGCCTTTGGTGGCTGTTGCTCTGCTTAACACAACAACGCGGAGGTAAGAGAAGCACCTGTGGCAGAAAACAGGAGTTGGACCAAGAGCATCTCCTGAGTCAAAATTTCAGTGCTTTCTGCCTTTCTCTTCTTCTTCTCAGGTTCTCCACTGATCTTGTCCCCAAATACAGTGTATTCTTGTCCCCGTAAGCACCACTGCCATGAAGTTCTGGCAGCAACTGCACACCAGGTCTCTGTGCTTACCAGACCCCACAAGCACTGCTTAGCTCCTGTTCCCACACAGATTCCCAAAGCAAACGTTACTGCTATAATCTAAAAGAGCAAAAAATGTTTGGAAAACAGCAGATGCAATGGGAAAATGACACTTCCTACATGTGATAATTGTGCAACCTTAACTCTGCCCTTGGAGTATGTCTGCGTCTTGCTGTATTGTTCAAGGAACTTGTGTGGCTCAGGAAAAAGTCACTGGAAGTCTGTTTAGAAATTAAAGTAGTTGGTGGAGGTGCCAGCATGGGTTAAACTACCTGTGTGGGGATGAGGGGCTGGATAGAGTAAGTGGATTACACGCAGCTATTAAATACGGGAGATGACTCTGTCAGCATGATTTTGCTGTTAAAATGGGCATCAGTGGGCGGCAAAAACCCTCCGTGGCTCGTGCATGAGTCCAGATTACTAAAGCTTTAATGCACAAACCATTGGTGTGTTACCTCCTGCCATGGTAAGTGCCTATTCCGTGCCTTAAGCCACTCACATTGGTTTGCTTGTTAGTAACAATTTTCTTTATTTTTTCCCTTGTATTCAGCCATAGGTCAACTTTGCTCAGACTGTCTCCACACTCACCCTGCGGCCCCGCTCGCTCTGCTCTCAGGTACAGCCCTGTCCGGGCTGTGCCTTGCCTGGGGATGAGGTTTGCTCCTCACTGATGGGAGCTCTAAGCTTGGCTTAGTCGCCACTGAGAAATTGGGAAAGCAGGGTGAAAAAATGTCTGCCCTGCAAGGCGTGTGGCCCAACCCATTGCTCCTGCCCTGTCCTTCCTCTTGGCGATCCCCAAATCCTCCCTCCACCAATGCTGAGGAACTGTCCCTGAGTGAAAGGGGGTCAGCAAAGTCGGTGACAGCTCATCCTTGGCGTGTCCAGCCTGCCATCCCAGCGCTTCCACAGGCCCCGGTGGCGAACCTCGGGGCAGAGTGGCTGCTTTTGGGAAATGCCACTTTTTTGGGAAATGCCACTTTTCACCACCTTGGGAGTTTTGCAGGACCACAGCTCGTGCTTGGTGGTGCCGACAGGTCACTGAGGGATTGATGGAAACGTTTCTGGGAGCAGCGCTGCGAGCCAGGGACCTGACCCCGGGTGGGAAGGAACTCGTGAAGGTGGCGGCCGAGGCACTCATGAGGGCAGCGGGGGCCCGGCCCCGAGGTCAGGGCACGGAGCAGGAGTTGGCTCCCGCTGCCCGGCCCCTCCGGTACTCCCGGTGCGGGCACCGGGCGGGCGAGCCGGGTCTGGCCGCCCTTCCCTTCACGGAGCCGCCCCTCCCGTGCCCCGCTGGGACCCGCCGCCCTTCAGGCAGGACGGGTCCCGCCCGCAGCCGCCCCGCGGCGGGGGCTCAGCCCCGCTCTCCCGGGGACGGGCGGGCGGCGAGTCCTGCGAGGGAGAAGGGAAGGAAAAGAAGGGGCCACCGCAGGCTGCGCGGAGCCGGAGCGCTCCCGGCGCGGCGGGGTCGCGGAGCGAGGGCTGGGAGAAGGAGGAGCGGCCCGAGGGGCTCTGGGCCGGGGCGGGGGTGGGACCCGCCGGGGGCGGCGCGGGGGGCGCTCCCGGCTCTCTCCCCGCTCCCTCCCCGGCAGGGCCGGCGGCGGGGCCGCCCCCATTGGCCGCGGCGCGGCGGCAGCTCCGCCCGCCGGAGCGGCGCGGCGCGGGGAGGGAGAGAGGGAGGAGGAGGAGGAGGAGGAGGAGGGAGGGCGCCGGGCTGCGCTGCGCTGCTAGTCCGGAGCGGAGCCTGGCAGCGGCAGGAGCGGCGGCGCGGGGTGCGCAGCAGCCGGAGCCTGCTGGACGGAGGCAGCCCCGTCCCCCCCCTCCCCTCCCCGCTCCTCCCTCCCCTCGCCTCTTTCTTTGTGCGCAGGGCAGGGGCGGCCCCGATCCATGGTCATGGGCGACAAGAAGAGCCCGACCAGGTGAGCGGGGTCGCGGGGGCGGGCGGGGAGAGGCGGTAAGATGGAGGGAGCGCGGCGGGGCTGCCCCGGCTGCTGCCCCGGCCCTGGCCGAAGGGATGGCGGCGGGTAGGCCCCGGCTGGCGGCCGCCGGCGTGTGCTCGGCCGCGGCGGGGGGGAGGCGGAGAGGGGCGCCTAAGATGGAGGGAGCGAACGGGGAGGGGGCGGCGAGCCCGCACCGCCCCGCCAGGTACGGAGGGGAGGGGGGGGGGGGCTGCGGGCGGGGAGGGAGCGAGGGAGGCTCCTAAGATGGAGGGAGCGTGGAAGGGCAGCGGGAGGAGGAGGAGGAGGAGTGCCGGTGTCTCCCAGCCTGCCGCCGGTGCCAGGGCTGGTGCGGTGCGAGCGCAGCCATGGCGGCTCCGCTCGCTCGCACTCCCCGCTCCGCGCACTCGCCGCTCCCAGACAAAGGGAGGTTTAACAAGGTGGAGGAGGGAACGCGCCTCCCAGCCCGCAAACTAGCCCACCCGCCCACCCTCCCGCCGCGGGCGGGGGGGACGCGGGCGGCCCGGCCCGGCCCGGCGCGGTTCGGCCCGGCGGGGCCGGGGCGGAGCGCGGCGCCCCCCGCACCTCTCCGGGCCCGGCCCCGCTCCGTGTTTGTCGGCTGCTCCCGGCCCCGGGGGAGAGCGGCGGTGCGAGCAGGCGCTGGGTTTCGGGGCTCTGTAACATGGTTTCTCATGTGTGTGTTTTCTTTTTCTCCTCCTCCTCCTCTCCCTCCTCCTCCCACCGCCTCTCTCCTCCTCCCCAAACACACACGTACACACACACGCTTCCCCTCTCCCTCCCCCTCCTCAAGGCCGAAAAGGCAAGCCAAACCTGCAGCCGACGAAGGCTTTTGGGATTGTAGCGTGTGCACCTTCAGGAACAGCGCCGAAGCCTTCAAATGCAGCATCTGCGATGTCAGGAAAGGCACCTCAACAAGGTACGTCCGCACCTTCCGACACGGCTTTTGCTCCGCGCTGGGCTGCGCCGACTTGTTGATTTTTTTTTTTTCCGCTGTTGCCTGGATATCGGCCGATTGCATCCCCCTTCTCCCCGGTGCAGCCCCTTCTGTCCCTGTTCACGAGCTTGTGGATTTTAAAAATTCTCTTTCAAGCGTTTAATTGGAGCTGGAAGACATGTTTTGTGGATGTGGCAGCAACCTGAATCTTTTTGTTGTTCCGTGCTTTTTTTTTTTTGTCGCTGGAGATCCACAGCCAGCCACTCCGTGGTTTGGGGCAGATGGTTTTCTGTGGTTTGGGTGCAAGTTTACCCGTGTTTTTTACAGGAGTAGAAATGATAGAGGATTAGGGAGCGAGAAAGGAAATGGCTGAAACTAAAGATGCCATGAGAACAACAACTCCCTCCCTGAGATGTTGATCTCTCCGTGACTGTTGTCATCAGAAGGGAATCGGCTTTGTGCTCAGTGTGGGAATGGTGCGGATTTCTGAAAGCTTTAGCTGTCAGGTCTCTGTGATTGCCTTGCTCTGAGTAACTGTGGAGGTCTGGGAGATGGTGAAACTGACACACAGTGCTTAATTTAATCTCAAAAAAAAAAGAACCCCAAAACTTGTTCTCTCCCAGTTAAGACGTTCAGAAAGTTTGTCCTGGAGGTATTAGGTGGTGCTAAAACAAACATGCAGTGCTCTGATTTTTCTGTCTTTTTGTCGTTTGTTTCTACCATGTTGATTCCTGGTTTTGTTCACATTGCACTTTCCAAATTTGAGTCCCCGTTGCTGTGCTGTGCCAAGGAAACAGTCCGTAAGGTTTCCATTGTGAAAGGCGTGGTGTTCTCTGAGTGCAGCTGTGTATTGAGGTGCTCTCACCAGCAGGCTGTTTGCATGACTTGGCTGTCTTGGCTTGATTGACAGAGGAGGTGAAAGCGTGTTGGGTTGTTATTGTTCGCACTGTTCTTTAGACAAAGTGAAGTGCCTACATTTTTAATGGGCAGCGTGGTTTTGGGCTGTTGAAACTCTGAGTTACAGTAACAGAGTGCTGTAGCGCTTCACGGTGGGTTTTATGGTGCACGACAGGCTACAAGTATCTCTGTGCTTTCTACAAATTGTACACAGGTGTTGAACTTAAACCAGTTGTTAAGTAGCGTGGTTGGAGCGCGAATAAGATGGAGCTTCTGGGATAGTAGTGTTCTGTGCTGCTTCTTTACTCGTCCAGCCTCACTTTGTGTGCAGCTAAAACCTTCCCAGCACGCTCGATTCCTGTGGGTCTCTGTTTCCTTGGCTTGCCCGTTGGCTCAGGTAAAACGTGTTGATCCTGCAGTCACTGGGGCTGTAGCTGTGCTACTCCAGAGCGTAGCCGAGCAGTCCCCACGCGCTCCCGCAGCCTCACGTCGAGCGTGTGCCTGGGTGTCGGAGGGAGGAGAGCCTTAATGAGATGTAGGAACCCATATGGGATGGATCTTGTATCAGACACTATTATTTTCATTGGCCACCATGCTGCTGTTCATTTGGAGAGCAGCAGCTTGCTCTCACGTGCCCTTACTTTTGTTCTTTTTTTTTTTTTTTTTTTAAATGATAATTTTCAAACTGTTTGTTGAGGTAGGAGGATGTTTTGTCTTTTAAAGAGCCATTAAGAGGGATAGCAGTCGATGATTTCAGGTTAAGAGCTGTAGCCTTGCTTGCAGATGTGATCCTCGGGTCTAGAACATTGTAATTCTGTTTAGCTTTTAATGGACCCTTATGAATGGCTTCTAATTTTAATTCATTTAATTCATCAGCTTTCTATTCATTTTTTTGCTGCTTTTTAAATTGCTTTTGTTTGTAGAATTGGAGAAAGTATTTAAAATATTCAATGGCCCATCATGTCTTCTTGCATATTTGTATAATTTATGAATAAATACAACAGAAAGCAGGAGTGATTGAGTGTTGTGAGGGAGCGTTGTGTGTTGGGAAATCCTGGGAGGTCAGAGCTATTCATGGTGTTACTTTGAATGTTATAGTATGTGACGTGCCAGTCACTGCTGGGGAAATTCTTCAGAATTTTTAAAATAAATGACTGATGTAAAGATACTTAATGAGTTATGATTGATAATCTATTACTTGAAATATAAGGTGTCTGATGAGCTTGACTTTCAAGTTGCAATTTGACAAGTTGATGACACTTCCACAGTTAAAACTACCTTGCGTCATTGCGACTTACTTCAGTAACACTTACGGAAATTTATCAAACTCACTTTACAAAAAAAAACCTCAACCAAGTAGTGAAAGGCATGGTGAGGCAACTGGTTTTCATCAAATTATTGTGTGCAATTACAGTACGCCCAGGGTTTTCTTAAGATCTGGTATGACCTACTTCCCCCCTTCCCTCCCCTCTGAAGCCAGTTATTTGTTGTGGAATTTACTTTGGCTGATAAATTTTCTCTGATTTAAGAACTAGTGAGGCCCTTAGCTAATTCTCACCGTGTGTATATTTTCTCAGACTTGATATGATCTGTTGGCATGTGGGAGGGGTGGCTGGCAGCAGTTAGAAGTTTTATTTTCTCTGATCCAAGTATCCCCTTTCCCTAGGATCTCGTGAAAGGAGCTTCAAACACAGTTTTGGAGTTGACCTGCCAAGTCAGAATCATTGTAGAGGCTAAACAGTTAAATTGCACCTGAGTATTTTTTCAGGGAGCTGTTTATAAATATTTCAGGTGCACTTTTAAATAAAAATTAGGTCAAATCCATCTCTGAAGAATTGGGAGTTGTCATGCACAGATTACATTAAACCTGTGGCACTCACTTGAATACTGGATTTGTTACAGTATGTCACTAACTCCCTTCCCTCCACTTGATTCTTGCTATTTCACGGTTAAACTTTTATTACTTTCTATTTAAGCAAGTATGTTGAATTTTTCTACTGTTTTCCTTTTGTGAGGATCATGCCAAAGATACAGGCTGTGTTCAACTCAGCTGAACCCAACGCTCAGCTGGATGAGCCAATGATTTAAGCGGCTGTCTTGGGAGCGAGCGGTGGGATGGTGTTTGCTGGGGGTGTACAATGCCTTATTCCTTTCCCGGGGGTTTTTGGAGTGGTGTCACGGCACAGGGAACTGGTGCTGGTCACCACTGGCGTCCTGCAGCTCTTCTGGTGGTTTGCTTTGGTGTAGCCACACCAGCTCCTGCACACAGGAGAAGGCTTGAATTAGAACTTGTGCTGGGAAGTTTGCTCCACGGACACACGTTCCTTTCCAATGCCCATTCCTACTTCTAACACGGAAGGAAGGTTTACTTTGAGTTTGCTAAGACTGTGAGGGCAGGATTTGGCCTCGTGTTTCCCATTACGGGGCTCTGGGAGTTCCTATTTGAGGGTTGGTGATGGGTCCCTGTTTTTGTTTGGTTTTCCTAATGGTATTCTTGCTCCTCTTCTCCTTTGGTTCTCTGATAGTTTACATATGTTGTGTTCCTGTACACCTCTGGTGACTTCCTCTCTCCTCCCAGACACGGCTGTGAAGTGTTTCTCCGTGGGATTGTTTTCAGGCATCATTGTGAAGGAGAATATTTGCTCCCTCCTGTTTTCAGAGATAATGTTTTCTGAAACTTTCCTGTTGGATAAATAGGCAAGCAGTGCGATGTGGTGGAGCTCTCTGATGTTAATTTTGCTCTAACTTTAGGATAAGTGCTTTCCTTGTCTGAACTCCACATCCTTTTATTATGAATGTGCCTTGAATACAGAGAAATACACTTAAAGTCGGTGGAAAATGTGAAGGCAACAACTGGATGTCTGACACACAAATTAAAACAATGAGAGTTTATAGTACAGAATTAATAAGTTTTAGAGTGTGTGTGTCTTCTGTGAGGTGTACGCTTAATAAGCATTTCTGTTTTATTTGTTGCTAATACCTGTGTGCCTGAAGTGCCTGGTTTGGAGTTTGCATCAAGTGATGTGAATATGCACTTCATTGTGAAGTGCTCAGGCACTGATGGCAGTACTGCTTCACCCTTCTGCCGTCCTTATTTTTGAGGGGAGGCCAAGCTGAAACTGTTAATCATAATTCTAAAACGAATATTCTGTTGTGTGGAACAGGTGTCACAGATACTGGCCTTTGTTCCCCTTCAGTTCTCCAGAAAATTCCTTTGCACGTTTGCAGGATCTGAGCTAGCGCCTTGAGGGATACAAACTACTCTCCATGTCACTGTGGAAAAGCATTCTCTTGTTCTGCATCCAAGCTGGGCTGACCAGAATAGGCACCAGATAGTCCTGCTATTCCTGGAATGAGGCATCAGGATTATGATCCTGACCTTCCTACAACTAATACATGCCCTGCTTATTTGCCATGTGTTTGCAGAACTGTTCTTCTGAAAGCGCTTGCTTTGGTGTGGGGCTGTGGTGTAGGCTGGAAGCAAAGCGGTTTACTTTGGTTCTTTCAAGTCAGACAGCTTTCACTTGCATCAAGGTGGGTTTTCTTTACCATCAGAGCTGGCCTTTGAGTGGCTTAATTTCTATAAAAACACAATATGCAACTCGTCTGGAAAAAGCTGTTGTGGAAGGGATGTTGGTGCCTTTACTCTGGAATACTTGTTTTACTATGTGGCTGTTTAGATCTCTGGTTAAATCATCCCTGGTTTGCCCATTGATTTGCTGCAGTTAAATGGCTTTTGGGTCAGGTGGAGGGAAGCGTGGTCAGTACCAGCCTGGAGCTGTGCAGGTGTTCCACCAGCCCATCCTCATCCTGAGGATGTGTCCCCTCAGGGACTGCTGTGCTGGTGATGGAGGATGCAGTGTAACTCTGCCCAGGTAGTTCTGAGTGCTGGAATGCACAGTACCTGTTAGCAAAATGTTTGCCCACATGCCAGGAGTTCTTGAGATCTCTGTTGTCTCATGCCTACAAGTAAGTGGCTGTTACTTTGGAGTACTTTTGCTAAGTCTGGCAAAGCCACCAGGGCAGAGGAGCCAAGGACAGGAGCAAACAGCATTTGAGAAGACAATGCTGGTGGTTTGCAGCAAAATCCTCAGTTCTGGGGCTGTGGTTTTGACCACACACTAAGTTTGTGACTTGCATTGCAGGACTCCAGCTGTCTCAGCCATGTGGCTTGGAGTATTGATCCATTATCAGCTGACTGCTGGTACAGATTCGTGCTACACTTATTTTTTAAACTAGCTGGGAGTTCTGAGCAGATGAAGCTGTTCAGCTTCAGATGAGCTATCACCTGGTGCAAGCATAACCCTGGTGTAAGATCTGTGTCTTGTACTTCAGCTGTTTGAAAGAAGTGAGAGTTGTGTCCTGATTTGCTCTTTGCAGTGTTTGGCTCTGGCATTAATGATCTCATTACCATCACCCCAGGATTTCTCTTAGATCTCAGCACCTCTGGGAAATCATTCTCAGCAGGGAAGATCTTCAGTATTGATGTGCAGCACCAAGGCAATACCCCTTTGGTATGGTTGTCAGATTTGGGTACCTGAGATGCTGGTGGTGACAAATGCAGGAGGGAGTGTGGTGGCTCCTGTGACTCACTTTGCTTCTACCACATTTTTTGACTGAATGTCCTGTTGAGGAATAATTGCTGTACCTATTGTTTTCCTGGTTTTATTAGGATAAAAAGATCTCTTTGCTAAAATAAATAGTAAAATCTTCAGCGTGGAAGAAATCAGAGATTGACATTAAACCCTACCCAGTTGGGTTAAATAATTGTGAGAGGTAGGGTTTAATGTCAATCTCTGATTTCTCCTAGAGACTCTCTAAAGATCTAATGGATAAACTGCAACACTGAACGTGTTAATATATCACTGATAATATGCAATGTGGATATTATTCATTTTTTCCTTCGTCCATCAACTGCTTTCTTGGGAGACAGGAATCTAAATCAACGTATGTATGTGCATGTGGGAGGAGAGGGCACACAACTCTCTTATTGCTGCAAACAGGCGTCCTGTCCACTGGGATACTGACCCCTTGCTCCTGACAGGTCCTTGTGGGGAACTGGTAGGCAGAGGAATGCAACAGCAAATTTCTCTCCGTGCCTTTCTTAATTGCACTGATTGTTTCATGTTCCCGTCGGTTGGGTGTGGAGGGGCTGCTGCCTTTGCAGGACTGGTGGGAGTATTTACACTCTGTTCCTCTGGTCAGTGGAATTGGATGAACTCAAAATAAGAAAGTGTGCAGTGTTGCCTGTAGTACTGGTTGAGAGGAGGGAAGTGGTGGATGCAGATGTGGTTCTCTGTGGCCACCCCTGGCTCCTGTGGGATCCTGGCTGGCTGTCCTGTGCTGTGTTGATGTTCCCCAGCAGCGTGCGGTGCTCTGGGGCTCTGTTTGGGCTGAACTGTTGGGGCCCTGAAAAAAGCGCGTGAGACCCAAGACAAACGAGGGATGAAAAGTGTCAGGAAATGTGCTGTGGGCTAGATGGATTGTTTTGGCTGGCTACATCTGGCTTTTGTGCTGTAGCTTGGACACCCCTGCCATAACTCCAGGCTAGTTCACTGCTGATCATGAATCAGGTGTCACTTGTGCTCCAGCAGCTGCAAGACTCACTTTGCATTATTGGTGGGCTTTCTGTTCCCTGCTGTGGTGCTGCTCCTTTTCCTCCTGCTCCTTTGGGCTTGAACAAACAGACAGGCCCTTCCAGGGTCCCTTGGTGAGAAACACAGAAGTTGTTCAGGGCAGTTCTGGGGAGCCCTGCTGGCGTGCAGGGAGATGGCAGCAGGGTGGGACACACGGCTCAGGGAGCACCCCTTTGTCAGGCGATGCGTGTGCTCTGCTCGTCCTTTATTTAATGTGCATCTCTCCTTGTCTGGGGAATTCTTCTTACGAGGGAAACCCACTGACCTACTTAGTGGGATTTCGGGTGGTTCTGTAGGTTAGTGGGTTCCAGTCCCACAATGTAGGTCACTCGCAAGGTGAGCTGGAGTTTCGTAACATTTAGCTCTGCCCTGAAATAGGATTCGTGCAAAGTCTCTCTGTGGCTTTGTCTTGCAGCTGTACTTTACGTCTCTTTGCACTGGGCTCCTCCTTCACAAGGTAAAACGAGAAATGTGGCCATTTCCAGTGGGAAGGGGTCTTACAGGAGGGTTCATGAGTATTTATTTATTTATTTAAGGCCTACATTGGTAAGCAAAAATGATCCCTTTTGCCGTTTCATGTTTATAAAAGACATGGCAAAAAGAGCAGGTCGTGAATACCGAGTAACCCATCCAGGCTACCCTAAGCAGATGTCCAGGATTACAGGATACAACAGAAATAATGTGGAAATGCCTCCATTACATTTATGTAAGTTCCTTTTACAGCTGACATATGCTAAATACATCGATTGTCTCTTTGTGCAGGCAGATTTCCTTTACATCAACCAGAGCTCCTTTCACACTTTTTTGGTACATCTGGAGATACGACCAGATCCTTAACATCGCTCTTCCCATAAACCAGCTATTAATTAGGGGCATGTTCTTTGTAGCAGAGTGCTAATTGGTGCATCAACAAATTCACTGCCTGTTAAACGTGGGAGAGATTGTAATTCTGACTGGCTCAAATATAAATGAGAGGGGAAAAGCATCACTTCTCCTTGCTGGCATGGTGGGTTTAGTTTGATTGTTCAGTAACTCAGTGTCTGAGTTATGTGAATCTCAAGTCCTGCCTAGAAAAAACCAAAATGAACTGGCTAAAACTGGCTGTTGTTTTGATAATATTTTATTACTGGAGTGCTGTCTTTTTGAAAGTTCAAAGTACACCCACAGCCAATCTTTTGTTAAGTAATACTTGAAACGCCCGAGAAAAAGGGGTTTTTAGGGATCTAAAGGATGGATTGTGAAGCCAGGAGACCTGATTTTGAACTGTATGTGGTCGTACTTGAGACACTGGCCTGGGATTGTGGAGTCCATTCCTGTGCTACAGAGATCAAAGTACTAAAAATTTGTAATTATGTTCTTTGCTGCAGAAGCAGAAGTCTTGTAATTGGAAAATAGATTTTGACCTTCTGACTGATAAACATTTTGAAGCATATATTTTATGGCAATTTGCTGGGAGCTGAAACATTCCATATTTAATATTCATGGTGTGTGCTTTTTGTCACTTGCTGTAGGGAGGTGCAGACTTCCAGAAACAGTGTTAACAACTTCTATGGGAATATGGACATGTTGGTGTGGACAGTGGGATCAAGTGCACCCTCAGCAGGTTTGCTGGTGACACGAAGCTGTGTCACATGCTGGAGGGAGGGAATCCCATCCAGAGGGACCTGGACAGCCCAGGGAGGGGGGACCAGGCAACCCTCAGGAAGTTCAGCAAGGCCAACCAAGTACAAGGTCCTGCACTTGGTTTGGGGCAATCCCAAGCACAAGAACAGGCTGGATGGAGAATAGATTGGGAGCAGCCCTGGGCTCCAGGAGAGCTGGAGAGGAACTTTGGACAAGGGCCCGGAGGGACAGGACAAAGGGGAATGGCTTCAAACTGAGCAGAGCTCAGGGTTAGATTGGATATTAGGAATAAATTCTTCCCTGGGAGGGTGGGGAGGCCCTGGCACAGACTGTCCAGAGAAACTGTGGCTACTCCATCCCGGGAAGTGTCCAAGACCAGGTTGGACATGGCTTGGAGCAATCTGGTGTAGTGGAGGGTGTCCCTGCCCATGGCAGAGGTTGAACTTGTTAGTCTTTAGGATCCTTTCCAACCCAAACCATTCTGTGAGTCTCAGTTTGGGAGTTCCAGAAACTTTAGTTTGAAGACTTTACCAGATTGGTTGTCTTTAAATAAAATGGAAGCAAAACAAGTCAGTTTTGGATTTTGTTTAGGGCTAAACAAGGAGTAAATGTTTAGACATGTTTTCTCAAGCAGATTGTTGATAGGGATTTCAAGAGTTATGGTGAATTGTTTGTAACATGCAGAGGTGCTAAGTGAGACAAAATATCTTGCTTGAGATAAAGCTGTCTTCTTCAGATTTTTATTTTTGGGTAGACAGACCTGAGACTGATCATAATCTAAAGTATTTTTACCTGAACTAAATTACTTTTGTGTATGTGAAACTGTGTCTGGGTAATTCCTGAGCAGCTTCACATAGTGGAATCGGGGAGGTGGACAGAGGATGCAGAACTACTGGGAGTTGGTGGTTTCAGTGATCTGAAGTTGTTCAGAACACCGCCCCACGAGTCTTGAGCACAGGTTGCCCCCTTCACCCTGGTCACAAATGTGCAGCATTTTTTGTATTATAGGGGTATTTCTTAATGGAATAGGATTGTTCCCTTTTAATTTTTTGTTTTGTTATCTAAGTACTAACTAAACACGCGGGGAAGGATTTGTATTTTCTTCCCAACTTCTCCTTGCATGACGTTAATGTAATTGCAGCCTGTGTAAGAGATGCTGGAATTCACGCTTTAGAAAATCAGTTTGCTAAATATCCTCAGGTTGCCATTTTTAAATCTGTATGATTGTATTTGCTGTCTTTGTTTTAATTTGATCAAGAAATTTATGCCTATAGTACATGTTTCATTCCTTTGTTTAATAAAGAAACCAAAATCTAGTTTAGCAGAAGGGTATAAATTTTCCTTGTCCTGGTAGGACAAAGCATGCTGATCTGCTCAGGTTGCTGGAAATGTGTGTTTCTGCTGAGACATTTGGCTCTCATTATATATCTTGGAGCTCTTATTCTGAAAGTGCTTTCACTGTTTTTTTTCGGAAGTGGCACTGAGCACTTTCTCTTCCTGAGATGAGATTTCAATAAGAGAGGCAATACATTGATGGATGATGGCCCTGTGATGGAGTCAATCAGCCAGTGCAGTCATTTGTCTCCTGGGGATACAGGGTAGAGCACATCATTAGCAGCAGAAGGGGAGGCTTTCCTCTGTAATGCTAATAGGGCGAGGAAGCTGGTTGGTGCCTGCTTGCTGCCCTTGCTCAGCTATCACAGGTGCCTTACAGACAAATAAAACCCTTCTCATTTGTTGTCCATGGGTGTGGATCAATTTAACAAAAATATTTAATAAGTTCTAGGAAATATTTCTGATTCAGCATAGCATTAGCCATCCGTAAAAATGGGGAAGTATTTTGGGGGAATTGTGTGTGTCTCACTGGTTTTACGCACAAGTAGCTTGGCTCGTGTAGGAAAGACTGGCAGCTGCCCGATGCCTGTGTGGGATTTGAAGGGTGGTGGGTCTTATTTGGAGGAGAAGTGTTGAAAGTGGAGCCCGTGGGTTGCAGAAGTTACTGTAATAGTGTCTGACGGCACTTTTTGTCAGAGCACAAGGCAAAGCACGTGGCAGTGAGGGTGGTGGGCGGCTTGGCCGAGGCACAGCTGGGTGCTGTGCTGGCCTGTGGCAGCAGGACCGAGGTTGGTGTGCTGGGCATCATCCAGCTTTGCCCAGGGAGGATGAGTTAACCTGTGACAGCTGTTCCTCAATGGCTGCTTCTCCTTCCCGGGCCCTTTCCTCCCTATGGAGGTGATGTAGCAGTGATCCCATCAGGAGCAAGTGTGGGCCTTCCTTGGGATGGGCAGGAGCACTAACTGTTTGGGGATACAGGGTTGCAAACCTTGTGTAAGCACTATCTCAGTGTCCAGAGATGGTCAGTTCCAAACATGGCACACAAGGAAAACCGTGAGTGTTGGGAGGAAAGTGTTCTGGGTGGCTGATGGGTGTTCCTGTGTACCCTCTAGTACAACAACTGGGGCACTGCTTGTCGTGAGGACTTTCTTTTCCCCATTTTTAACTCACTGTGACTCTGGACAACTAGGTAATAACTCACCTGCATAGGTTTACCTGTCTGTAAAGCAGATGCAGTATGAACTCCACATATAGCTTATAGGAGGTAAAGTTTGTTTTTGGAAAGCGCTTTAGGTTCTGAAATGTCTTCTCAGAAACTGCACATGAAGTCAGACTTAACAAACACTGCTTATCTTCCTTCCTCTGAACTGCGTAGATAATCATTTAAAAGCAAGGGCAGCAAGAAAGCAAGTGATGTTGCAACTCCTGGAATGGTGTGGTGGGTAGTTTATTTGTACACATTTTTCTCTCGTGTGCAGTGATGGCTTTGCTCCTGAAGCTCGGGAGGAATGGCACAGCTCCGTGGTGTTTGAGCACTGAAGGCGCGGGGTGGTCAGAGCTGTGCCATTTGACTTGCGGGTTGAGCAGAGCAAGGAACATGCTCCGTCATGGGTGTGGGAATGCAGTGCCCTGGCACCAATTAAAAGCCATTAATTAGGAGTACTTACTGCCGGATGTGAGTCAAGTTAGTTGTAAGTTGCTTAACTTCTGAGGTCAAGAAGATCTGATGCATCTGAGATGCGCTCTGTCAGTGTCCGCGGGACTACTGGGCTGTCCACAGGGACGGGCTGGAATAGCGGAGCTCCAACTGTGGAATTTTGAGCTTCATTAAGTGACTTACTGACAGTGTCAGTTTGGCAGCACCTCTGCAAGATGGGACCACACATTTGCATTCAGAATTTCAGGCCTTTGGAGGGTTTGTTGTGGCTCCTGGGTTGCATCAGCTGAGAAAGGACAAGCACGCGCTGGGAGTTCACGGTGCTGTGCTGAGAGTCACCGTGACTGAATCAGCATTCAGAGGAGTGATAGTGAAACTTTATGATAAAGAAATGCTGTCCTGTCTCTATGAAGGGGATGACATTTTTTTCCAATTACAAATTAGTAAATTGATAGAAAAATCATTGACAAAGGGGGTGGTTGAACATCGTGGCCTTATGCCATGGACCTACTCTGTGAATGCATGGGAGATGACCTGTGTTCAACCTGTGCAGTTACAGAGATGTAAAATATGAGGACAGTCTCACTGCTTGTGCCTGGAAGAGGCATTCCTTCTGCCAACAGCCCAGCATGTCCAGCAAATAATGGAAAAAGACCTGTAATGATGTACCTGTTACAGCTCTGTGCCAGTTCTCGGGGTTTTCTCCAAAGTGCAGCGAGAGTGAGGGATACTGTCTAGCAGTAGTTTATCTAGTAGCATCTCTTTGTTTTTTCTCCTCTTGACTAGTTTTTTTTTACGTCTTAAGCCAGACTGACTTTCCCACTGGCACTCTGAATTCAGAACTCTGAAGCTGTACAACTGTGTACTACACTGCCACAAGCATGAGTGCTTTATTTTTTTTTTTTCCCCCATGAGGGCATATAGTGTAAGGAGCAGCTTTACTTAGTCACAGGTGTGAGAGTGTCAGAATATGGACCCTGTGCTAAGAAATCAGTTTAATAACAATTGGTCACTGTATTTCCAAGTGTGCTGGCATTTGAAAACGTGTCTTGGTTCAGCAGGTAGTTGATGCCTGGGGAGAATGTGACCTTTTGCTCTCTGCATTGATTTTTTTGAGTCATGTCCAGAGGCTGCAGAAGGGGATGCAGCACTTTGCTGTCAGCTGCAAGGGTTGGATCAGGCCTCGGGGACCCATGCATTGAGAAGAAAGGGAATAAGTTGACATGAAACTTAACACGGTTGTCTTTTGTGATCTTGCCTTGTTCCAAGACGATTGTTTTTCAGGTAGATGTTTTTAATAGATAAAAAAGAATTGAGAAATGAGTTGTATTATATAAAACCCTAAATGAGACTCAAGGGAATAGGTTGGTCTGTGTCCATGTAAGCAGAGAACTTCTCAGATCTCTCATTGCTCTCAGTCATCCTGGAGCCTCTAAAGTTTGAGCAGTGGCTGAGACTGATACAGCTCTGGATCTGGGGGGTTTTTGTTTGATTTGCTTTTGGGTTTTTTTTTTTAAGGAAGCATCACAGATGGTGACCAAACATTTTCTTGTTTTTAAGCAGAATGAAATGAAATACACAGAAAGACCCAACAGACTGACCAAATTTTGCAGGGCTGTAGTTCTCAATGAGTCTCATCCATGTGCTCACTTGGATCCAAAATACGATATTCCTTCTCCCTGGAGAGGGAATGTCTTTGCATATGTAGCCAGCAGATTATTGGAGGTAAGATGGGTCGATTCTCGTGCCTCGCTGCTTTTGCTCCCTGTGCCCGTTCAGGGTAATACCCTTAGCAGCTTTGCAAGTAAAGTTTCTCCTGGAAGAATAACTGGCTCGAGGCACAAAAAGTTTTCTTACCAGTTTTGAACTACTGGGACTATTGTGTTTTTTTGAAATGCAGTTCATCACTTCACAAAACCGCTACAAGTACATCTTGAATCATGCATAGCCTGAAGAATATCCTGGGGGTAGAGAGACATAAATAATTGTTTAATTGGGCTGCTCTTTTGTGTAGTTTATATCATATTGAGTGTAGGGAAAGGACTGATTCTTAACAGTGTTTTCCTGTAACAGTTCTCTGAGTCCTAAGATGAGCATTCATCCCAGGAAAACTTAATGTATTGTTAAGCAAGACATGCAAATGTGTTTTGACTTGAGTTTAAGTTTGTTAATAAAAATGTTGCCAATCTCTCAGCTTTCAAACATTTGGTAATTGTACTAACTGAGATCTTGAAGCGTTTTACAAAGAAAACAACATTCTACTGGAAGGGAAAGAACTTTGTAATTAATACAAATAGTTAATAACTTTTGTATTTCGTTAGATTAATGAGAAAACAGGTCTTCAGTTGTTTTTAGCAGAGATGTCAAAAATCTGAGTAATACACCAACATTTTTTAATTAAGAATACGTTGATAATTCTAAAATTTCGTTTTTTGACATCCAGCTCTTAGCTTTAAAATGAATGTCAGACTTGGGCTTTTTTTATGCTCCAGGAAAATACGCTCTTTGCTCAAAACACACAGCAAAAGCTAGCTCATGAAAATCAATTAGAATAATAGAGTACAGCCATTGCAAAATATCATTACAATAGTTAAGTAATTACCCCACTGCATGACTTAGCAAGAGGGATAAATAATGCATGTAGAATTGTGTTGGAGCTTGCAAGGAAGATTCCTGCTGCCAGAGTGGCTGGGAAGGGCAGAGGCAGAGCACGTGTCCG
The DNA here is from genome assembly GCF_003031625.1 of Empidonax traillii. Taxonomy (NCBI): domain Eukaryota; kingdom Metazoa; phylum Chordata; class Aves; order Passeriformes; family Tyrannidae; genus Empidonax; species Empidonax traillii. Next base: position 942,531 of record NW_020955626.1, on the reverse strand, counting down.
AGCAGGGTGTCTGCTGGGTCCAGGAGCTGATGGATGAAACCTTTCAGTGCCTCTGCTAAAATGCAGAACAGACCCAATTTGCTGTGTTTCTTAGAATTTTGAGGTGGCCTTTGTGCATTAACACAAGGACTGGAGTCCCGTGGGCAGTGTGTCCCAGCTCCTGAGGGAGGTCTGGGTCTGGTCAGCAGGAATGTTGGCTCTTTTTTCAACCGGCAGCTGAGGGAGTTGATTTTTCTTCCTTTCAGCTAGAACTGAACACTCTGAATCTGTCAGTTGCTGTCAAGAGGATTGTACTTTGGATTAGTGAGCTCCTGGAAGCAGTTTGAATCATTGCAGTTAAAAGGATGCCGAACAGCGGTGTAATTAATAGTTATATAATGTACCCAACAAGCTTAGGGAGCCAGAATGTAACTTGGAAAAGAAATTCAGCCCCGTGAATCCCTGCACTGCCTGAGGACCACTGCGTGTTTCAGGGGTGATGCTTCTTGTCCCAAGACCCTTATGGTCAGGGCAGGTTTGTTGCTGTTGGGTTGGTTCCGTTATGAGGTGTATGGAATCACCTTTCTGCACCTTTCCCCTTCCCTTCTTTTCCTCTGTCCTTCTCATCAGGATCTGGTCAGACCAAGATCCCTCCTCACCTTAGGCTTGTTGGAACCATTCTTTGCCTCTGTGTTTGCAGAAGTCTTCAGCTGCTGTGCGATTATGGATGCCACATGAAATAACTCCTCAGCTCTTGAGAGTAATACACATTTTTGTTGCTGGGTTTTTGAATAGGAATTTCAGGGCAATTATGCAACACCTTTCTGTTATACAGTCCTCGTAAAACTGTCAGTCCTTAACCACTTGTGTTTTTAGGGGAGCTGAAATGGCTATTGAGACTTGCAGAGTAGCTTGTTTTGTGACAGGCTTGAACCTGTCAGGAAGAACTGTGCCTTTTAGCAAGGCATCAGGTGAGTCTGTGTACCTCAGACCTCCTCTCTTGGAGGTGTTGAACTGAAGGTGAAATGCTTTCAAGCTTTTTATACTAGCATCTCTGAACATCTTAAGCCCATAGAGATGGTGATCAAAATTCTGAGGTGTTGCTCTAATTCTTGGTGAGTTTGATAAAAAATGAATGTCATTTTATTCCTTTAGCTCATTGAATGCTTCAGTTGTCTTAAACCTTTACAATCTGACATTTAAAAATATTTTTTTCTCTTTTTTGATGTGTAGATGTGGTGTTTAGGGACATAGTTTAGTGGTGGGCCTGGCTGTGCTGGGTTAATGGTTGGACTCAGATTTTTAAAGATCTTTTTCAACCTATATGATTTCCATGAAAAAGCAAAAATTTTGCTGGTACAGAACTTAGTATTTCTGTTTCTAAAAAGGTACCTTATCAAGTGTTTTGATTGGTGATTAATTAGAAAGTAATTCTCATGTCTAAAAATTTGTTATAAAATGGGATACTACTGCTAAGCAAATGTAAGGCTGCCTGCCCTCCAGTTTTGTATCTACTTTGCTTCTCTGAGTCAGTTTGTTCAATGTTCACTGCCACTGACCTTGGATAATTAAGAAGAAACTCTGCTGTTCTGAGGAGATAAATGCAGCTCCTGTTTGGAACGGGGCTGATTAGCCCGGTTGTGAAAGTGCAATTTAATGTCAGTAGTTTCTGGTGGGATGGATGCTGGCTTGATGTCCCTCTTTTCTACTCCCTGATACCCAACTGAAGTTGGTGAAAATCTCCCTGGGCCTCCGAGATCTGAAGCTTTCGGTGGACCTCTTCAGTTTGCAGTGAAAGTTAATTTAAGGCTTCTTTTACTTACTGAATCACTTTGTTTCTCTCAGCCTATTTCCAGTGCAGATTCAAGGCTGCCGTCGTGCACTGGGTGGAGGTTTGAGGTTCCCGGCTGCTGCAGTGGCTGGAGCAGGGATTGGTGCAGGTGGATGTTCCTGTTGCACAGCAGGGTCGGTGACGCTGTTGGGTGTCACACACCAGGGCTGAAACACCAGTGCAGAGAAAAGGCCAAATCACAAAAAGCAAGGACAAAAAAATACAGGAGAAGCAAAATTATTTGCAGGCCAGTGAAATTATTTGTCAAAATTTCGCTTTTGGACAAGTCCCTCACTCTTTTTTTTTCTCTTTGCTGTCTCTTGGGCTTCATTTTTTGCTTCTCTGTTGGCTCTCCAGGAGATGTTTGTGACTTAAACTATGGGCTTGTTTAAAAAACAAACAGCCCTCACACTGTAAACATCTTCATGATGATCACACAGTTGCACAGTGTTTTAGTGAGCTTTTGTTTTTTTTCCATGGGAGATACTTCGCTGCTATATTTGCTCTGGGAAAGTCCTCCAGGCTGTAGATGGTTAATAAAGTTGCGTTTTGGTGATTTTTTAGGCTTTGTTTTTCTTTAGCTGTGTCAGCCTCTTTACCTTCTTTAGAGAATGTGCTCTGGTGGTAAATTGTGTATTTGCCAGGATGTCTTTTGTTAATACCCAGCGGGGCACTGTTCCTGATGGGTTATTTGGGTACTGATGGGATGGCAGTGATTATCAGCAAGATTTTGAATGTCTTGTGGACTCTGGTTTTGAAGCCAAATCTGCAGGCTTGAAAATCTTCAAGACATTGTAATCTTCCCCACCCCCCAAAGTATTATTTATTTGGGAAATTGCATAATACTTGTTATGCAAGCAGTCTCTTTTCAGCCACTGTGTGAAGTGTATTATAGAAAAAAGTGTTGTTTTGTTTTTTGGTTTTTTTTTTTGGAATTCAGGTAGCAAATGGCACAAAAATCTCACAACTGAGATGTTTCAATGAAGAGGGGGTTTAATTCAGGTTATGTTGTGTTTGTAGCAGAGGGAAGGCAGCACTGCACACAGCTCCAGCAAACGTTCACACCTGTTCCCACAAAGAGATTCAGTTCCCACCATGCATCCAATTCCAAGAAATGATGATTGAGTGGACAGACTGTGGATAAAACCAACATAGGTCTGTAAACTGAAACACATTTTTCCTAGAATGTTGCTAGTAAACAAGTTCTTAAGTGAAATCTATCCATACCTTACTTTACAACATCTCATTTGAGGGTTTGCTGTTTAGCCCAAGTTCTAGGTCATTTTCCACATGTCCATGCGTGTCCTGAAGTAATTAATTTTTGTAGACATCTCTCCTTTTCCTCTGCAGGCCGGTGCATGGCCTTGTTTGTGAGTTTCCCTGAAAATCTGGTTTTAAAAAAGCATGAGTTGATACAGTGGAGTATTACTGGGGTTGTAGGAGGACACTGGAGCCCTCATCCTCTTTGCACCTTTAACTCCAAGGTATTAAAATACGGTGTGGCTGCTTCCCAACATCAGGAGCCTTACAGGGTTTACAGTCAGGTTTTAGCTGTGTGCCTTGAATAAATCTGTTTATTTGAGAAAGGGTTGTTTCATGTAGTGTCTGAGTGGAAGAGTTACTCACTTGAACAAAAGAGACTTAAAATGAAGCTGTTAATTGTCACAGCCGGTGACTTTTTTCTATGCATTGCTGCCAACTGAGAGCACTTTAAACTCCCATACGAGGTATGAGAAGGCCCATACCTCTTATCTGCACCTCCCTGAGTAAGGAAAGCAGTTGTTCAATTATTCTCTGTAATTAGTGTGCTTCAGTGGGAGGGCAGGTGTTAGTTATTCACTCTCTTTCACTGTCTCTTGCTTTTCCAGGAGTGTTTTCCTACGGGTTTTCTGTCCTCAGGCATCAGGATGGTCCCTACCTGGCAAGGCCTGTGTAGTGGGTGGGCTTACTCCTAACAGTTGTGAAAAGGGGGAAGCTTAGATAAGTACAAAAATGAGTCCAGCTGATAGAGGAGTATCTTACCCAGGTTGAAAGAATTTGAGACATGCTGTCATTGCTCTAATGAATGAAGTATTCAGAATAACTTGTCCAGTTTTGTATGGTTCCCCTGAAAGCAGGGACTTGCGAGTCTGCTTAACTTCATGGGGCCGATTTGGACTGAGCTTATATCCTCCTATAGAAATGATTGAACTTAAACCAGCAGATCGTCACGACCTCAGTACTGCTGTTGCTGCTGCTTTCTGTAAAATGCTTATTACAGGTATTGCAGCATCCAGGTTTGCTCATCACTGAGCACTTGTTACCCAGGCAGGTTGTTTGTGCATCTGCGTACAGTGTGGAGGGTGTGAGCATATAGGATTAACATAGTTTTAACTGCATGGAGAACATTATGGTCTGTACAATTCTGACTAAAACTCAGGCTGTTTTATGAGAATTATTTTCTCCTGTGTACAGACCAAAGGGAAATAAATGACCTGAAGTTCTTGCTGGTAAAAAAAAAAAAGAAATACAGAAGTGGATTTTGTTGCTGGCACCTGTGTTACAAAAGCAGCAGATGAGTGTGCCTGTGGAGCTGCCGTGGTGGTTTTGTTTGTTTTTGGAGCAGTGGAGAAATAACTTGTGAAAGGCCTAGGTCTTGGTGTTGCAGCAGGCACTGTGTGTGGACATGCTTTGTCTGCTGCTCATTAACAGGTCAGCTTCTGTAGACTTTATCATTCAAGCTTCTTATATAAGCCTATCAGGTATTTTATGTCATTACATGTCAATCATTGAAATGGTAACCTTTGAGACAACACCCGTTTAAATTAAAACTCCAGTTTTCCTGAGAAACACCTTCTTCTGGAGACTTGTCAAGTGCTTTGATGGGAATCTGTCTGCTTTGGTAAAACTCTTGGTTTAGCTGCTGCTGTAAAGAAAGGGGGACTGTTGGTGCAGTACAGGAAAGGCTGTCTAGGTGTACACGAGATTAGAGGAATGATAAACCTGGATTCACACCTTAATGCAAGCACACCATTCCCAAAGGAGGTAGAACAAGACCTGTGCTTTGTTAAAACACTGCCTTTCCATGGAAACCCCTGTAGAAGAGCACTAGTGTTGATGTCAAAATGAGCAAAGGATGTTCAATATCCAGGTTTCCTGCTACAGATGTATTTAAAAGGTTCATGTTACTCTTCCTTCAGCCCTGATCCCTCAGTAAGCCAGTCCATTGCCTGTGTAAGGTAAAGGAGGTTCACTTGAAGTTGATGGAATTGGCGTCACTGAGGTTAAACTTCAGTGTAGGATGTATTGTCTGAAACGCCTCCGAAGTGCATTTGTCTGTAAGCAGAGAAGTCAGATGCTTCCCAAACTTTTGGTGACTGTACCAGCATGTCCAGGAAGTGTCTGCAGCCTCCAGGGAAGCATCAGTGAATTCTCTTCCAACTCACACTGGTACTTTTTAACAGTTGTGTATGAAGCATTTAAGCTGCAGTGAGCTTTGTCTGTATAACTCATTGGCTTTTCCCACTGCACCTCCACTCCTTTCTTTGAGCTTGATATGACACTTCAGGGGAAAAAAAATAGGAATTCTTTTCAAGGAAGCTCTGAGGTGATTTGCTGTCTTTTCCTTTAGAAAAGACTTGAAACTCCATCCCAGTTCACAAGGACACAGCTACCTGCATTTCAGAGAGCAGCGGGGAGCGCCTGTCGGGATCCAGGGCTGCTTGTTGGTTTTGGATGAAGCTGCCTGCCCCACACTGCCCTGGCTGCCACCGGCAGAGGAAAGAAGCTGAATAAACAGGGAAACTGTGAAATAAACAGAAACAAAACCAAACCTAGCCCCTGCCTCGGGGCGTGGGCTCCAGTCAGTCAAGCAGCTGTTTCAAAACCAGACTTTCTTTTGTTAAAAGGCACATAAAAGCTTTTCTGCTTTTGTTTTTGTGCCATAATGATAATTTCCATGTGTTTTTCTGTGGTATTTGATTGCTTTCAATTTCTTCTGAGGAAGCTTAGTGGAAAAGTGAGCAGTTGTGTTATTGCAGCATGAAGGTGGTTGCTTCAACTTTTCCTGCCTTGTGTACCCCCAGAAGCGACCAATTTCAGGTAGTGAACTTTTAAGCCTGTGTGTTTCTCTAAGTTTCCACTCAGCTTTTAAAGCTAAATAGACCTTGGGGGGTCCGGGTCAGGCTGCAAATACTCGTGGAGGGGCTTCAGTACTCATGTCTTTCCTTGCTGTTGTTCACCATGAGTGCCAGAGCTGCTGCTGCTGCTCTGGTGTCAACCCCTCTGGCTTTGTGGGTGCACCAAGGGGGAATAGGTGGCTTTGGAAAGCTAATGGCAGGAACAGGCAGGACTGTCTCACATAGGCAGTGCAGACAGACGGGGAAGTTTTGTGTCGGTTTGAATCCTGACACTTGTTGCTCCTCTGAGTGACCCCACAGATGCTGAAAAGAGATAGCGATGAGAAAGTATTCTCTTGTTATTTCTCGAGGTGGTTGGTGCATGCGTAGTGGCTCAGAAAGTTGTGCTAACCCCGAAACCTTGTGCTGTTCTACTCCCCAGTTTTGGTGCAGAGTGTGGGTATGAGCTCCTTAGGAAGTGGTTGCTCAACTCGGTTTTCCGCAATGCGCTCGAGTAAAAACAAGGTTCTGTTTTTAGCTTGCTTTAACTTGGAAATTCTGGTGATAAGCATTTTTAGCTGCACCAATCCAGGAAGAAATTAGAGGAGGAAGCAACATAACATCGTAGAATCCCACTGAGTCATTTTTGTAAATCTCCAGAAGCAAGTCATTTCTCTAATCTGGTAGATGTGTATCGCCAGTGGGTTTTAGTCCCAGAGCTCAAAAAAACCTTCCCCTGTACTTAACTGGAAATAAAACTAACCCAGAGGTGTCTGAATAGATACACCCGAGACTGAGGTGTCTGGACATTGTGATGCTGATGATACACTGAAATCAGAACCAAACCCAGTGCAACTGGTCATCTTAGTAGTGCTTTTCAGGACTTTCCTTTATTTGTTCTGTTCCTGTGTTTGCTATTCTAAAATAATTACTATGTGTGTATTAGCACAAAAATAGGTTTGTAATATGTTGTCCAAAAATCCCCGTACTTAGTTATGCGGTTGGTAATTTTATGTTTCTCTGCTTAGATAATTTACAATATCTCTAATCTGACATCAGATATAAAGTAGAAAGTCTTAGTGTGTCTGGGCCAGTGTGTGTTGTCTGAGGAGGTTGTAAAGGATGTGCCATGTGCTGTACTTTAGCTTTCTGTTCTCTTTTGTTGTACAGAGGAAGTGAAACTTCAGCTGCATTCTACGTACTGTCTTCTTCCATTTCCAAGTATGATCTCCACTGACTTCTGTATTTCATTCATCTGCAAAGCTGTTTCACTTTCATGACACCTCTTAGTTACGCAGGATGGTAAATTTGCATTTATTTGCTATTTGCACGTTGTGTGGTATTTCCTGTTGTATATTCATCCTGCGAGAATTTACAGTGGGATTTACAGGTTCTGATGCACTGTCTCACACCTGGAAATACCTCAGTATATCTTTCATATAGTAAAATGCCCAAGCCTCATTTCTCTCTGCCCTGACTAATAGCTGGACATAGGAACAGTTTAATAGCAACAACCCCTTAAACCAGTGGGTGACAACTGACTTGGTCACAACTCATTTTTGAGCCCGTATCTCTGAGTGTTCACTGTCATTATTTAGTTTAAGAGAAGGTAGGTTGTATAAAAACACTCAGATCCAGAGCCTTGACGTGCAGATTTTGAGTCATTGCAAACCAGCAGTCAAGCGAGGACGGATGTTTTGTACGGGAAAACCCTGTGTTGACTCCCCGTCCTTCTATTAAAGGATCGTGCTGGGTGCCGTTGTTCTCACCCCACATTCTTGCCTCTTGGAAATCAGGCAGTGACAAACACCCAGACACTCACTCATTCCTGTACCTGCGTTCCCACCAGTGCCGGGAAGTGCAGCAGCTGGAAGTTTTGGGAGCCGCCGGCCGCTGCCGCGCGCGCTCCGTTGGGTCCGCTCCGTCCCGAGACTGTGCAGATGACACAGTGCATTAGGCTGACAAACCCACACGTGTTGCGGGTCAGGCAGGCTGCCAAGAGCTCAGCACTCAGCCAGCGGGGAGGAAAGCATTAGGAATCCCAATAATCCGCACATCAGTCTCTGTGTGCTGCTTGGTCAGTGGAGACCGAGCGAGTGAGCTGTGGAGAGATTGTGGGTATTAAGTGGGATGGGTAATGAAAGGCTGTGCTGGCGCTGATGTGAGACTCTTTAAATGGAAAATGACTTTAAATGATGGTGCCAGGGCAGTTGGAGTGATTTGCCGCTGGCACAGGTTCACAGTGTAACTGGTAGTTTTCAGTGAGACTAACCACTTCTTTGGGATGGAACAGGAGAATTGCTTTGAAGAATTTGGAGGGGGGAAAAAGAACTCTTAACTGAATTTGCTTGCTTTCCCTTCTTGGGGCTTGTAGCAGACTGATGGTAATTCGGGAGTTTGGTTGTGTGTGTTTGTGTGTACAAATAAACACAAACTATGTGAGCATATGCAAAGCTGCAAAACAATAGTCATCAGGGTGAGAACAGTGGTAGGACAATAAAATCAGTAGTTTAGGTTCAAGATTACCTTATCTGATAACTGTCTTGAAAAATAACAGTTTTTTTCTGGACAAGTAGTTATCATTGTTATCTGCAGATCAGAAGTTGGCTTGTGGAGAACTTGGAAACGTTTCTGTTGTTGTAATTAATTATTTCTGGCTTTTTGTTGTGTAGGAGAGTGGTCTCTGCTAATTTTATTTACGCAGGCAGTTGAGTCATCCTATCCTACATCGTGATAGGCACACATAAATAACTCCCACTAGTACTCCAAGTGGGAACCAATGGTTTACTAAGCAGGTTTCTCCTAAGGCTTCCTAGTTAGTGGGAGGACCAACTTTCGAGCTGAGTATTGTAATATTGTTTCCTGGCAAATTTTGAAACCATCTGGGTCAGTTCCTCATGCCCAGGAGTAATAATTCTGAAAGCAAAAGCTGCTGCGCTCTCGGGCTGTGCCGTTCCCACGGTGCTTGAACGGCAGCTCTCGACGGCAGCGCCTGCCTTCCCCTCCGGCTTTCCCGGGAAGCGGCGTGCGTGTGCAGGATGGAGCCGGACACCCCGAAATGTCACTTGTACATCTGTGTTCACTTATCACATTGTGTTCAGAGAACACAATGGGCAAAAAGAGCTCCTCTGAGCACATGGTGGCCTTTTGAAAACGCATGTCTGCTGCCTCGTGGTCCTCCGGAGCGGCTTTTGTTGCTCGGCGGGTTTAGAAAAACAAGCTGGTTTATTGAACAGGGAGGTTTTCCATTAAACCTTTGGCAGTGACCTTTTCACTGCAGATTGTGCTGGGGCACAGGTGTGAAGGAGTAGGTGGGGTACCACTTAGTGGAACCAGTGGGACCAGCTCCCCATGCTGCTGCATCCGCCCCACGCTGGAGCATCCCTGATGTCTGTCTTGAATTGCACAGCTCCTGCAGGCTGGGGCTTTGCCATAAAGCTGCATTCCTGGTTGGTCAAGGGCTCTTGAAATGTCACTCTCATATGAAAGGAAATCATATCATTGAGGTTCTTCTAATAAAAAGGAGGTTTGGCTTGCTGGAAAAGCTCAGGTTCTTTCATTTAGGTAAAGCCTTGAGTGTCTGGTGGAGCTGAATTAGAATTACTGTCTCACTCAGTTGGCTTTTTTTTTTTTTTTTTTAATATGGCATCCCTAGAGATTTGAGGTCTATTGAGTCTATTCAGCATCCATTGTAGAAATGGCAATTTCTCATTTTTCTTCTCTCTGAACTTACCCTGATTGGGAAATGATAGAGAAGTCTTCTTTTTCAAATGTACAGTGTTCCAGTGTCGTACAAGCACAGTGGAATTTTGCTCTGATAAAGCAGTCCACATGTTTTAAGGGGACTTTGCAAGAGAGTTGCTCAGTAGAAATCTTCCTACATGAGAGAAAAGTACAGGTTCTTCTTTGTGCTTACCCAATAGCACACTTCTAAGAAGGAGGCTTTTGGAAATTTAGTTTACATTTTAGTTTTAATGCAAGCTTTTAGGAAGGAGATCAACTTTAGAATTTAAGAGACATATCCTTTTTTTGGTAGGGAGCTCATTTTCTCAGCATCTCTCCTTTTTTTTTGTTGCTTGTTTTCCAAGTTTGGTGTCTCTCCTGCTGTGATTTTGAAGTGTGAGACTTGAGTATCCCAAAACCTGGAGGCAGATGCTCACAGATGGGACATGTCAAGCTGGATTAAAGGATGTTCTATACATGACAATTTCTGTTATTACTCAAGATTTCAGTGCTTGAAACAGAAATATATATATATATATATATATATATATATATTGGCAGCAGTGGTAAGGCACTTTTATAACACCATGTCTGGTGTTCCCAGTTTTTAGCTCAAGCTAGAGTTGCTAAAACTATTCTTTTCCTCAGATTTTTGTTATGTTAATTTATAATACAATGGCCATGAGCAGTTTCTTTGGAGAATCTACATGTTAAATTTTTATCAGACTCATTTATACCCTGATGCTGCCAGCTGCACTTGGTTACTCAACAGGAAGTTTTGAGCCTGTTCACTTTTCTCAGGATTACACATAGCTTAATAAACAGTCAAATAGGAAGAAGTATTTTAAGTAATTGTTTTTGTTGTAAATCTGTGTATTTTATTATACACATCTTGGTCGCTGCCAGCTTTATGAACTGTTTTCAAATTTTTGCTACTGAGAGCAGCTTATTTTTGTCAAGCAAGTCAAATGGCCTTAGTTTTATCATCATTCTGGTGCTTGTAGGCAAGTAAATTCTGTGCTGAGATCAGAGATTTTCCATAACAACTTTGTAAGTCCTTGTAAATCATGGAACATTTGGTGTTTTGCAGGAAGGTATGGCTGTAGATGAAAACACCAGGAGCAGCTGCATGCTAAATTTTACCCTTTCGATGTACAACCTGCTGAAGTACCAATTTGAGTTTTCAGTGATGGATTAAAGTGAAGCTCTGAGTGGATCAGTGATGGGTCAATAGCATGAGAAGGGCAGTTGCAGTAAGTTTCTAGAAATGAAGCTTGTGCAGCACTTGCAATATGTAACTAAAGTTATTGATGACCAAGGGAATTTCACATACCCAAGCGGAATGATTTTGTGATCTCAGGGCCATCTTCTCAAATTTGGGCTTGGGGTGATCTTTTACATTTACAGTTGCATCTCATTTGGGTTGTGGATTTTTTGTATATTCACACAGTTTTGCTGCTGCTGTAGAACTGGTTGACTACAAATGCAGTCAATGAATTGGAAGCAGTTCCCTGTCTGGAATGCCTGACCGTGGACCTAACTGCTACTGCTGTAGATTTGGGGAGAGGGCAAGAAGGGGAGTTGTACAGTTGTTTTTGTTCAGCTGGAATTTAGGGTGATGTTGCAGTTGGGAATTGATGCCATTTTAATCTATTACATATTGCAAGTTTTGTTTTAAGCCGAAGAGATGTATTGTCCTCTTTTTTCTTAATTTATGGCTATTTTTTTAAATGGACCATTAAAAAAAAATCTTAGTAGAAAATTATTTTTTAATGTAAAATAGTGGAGCAAGAAACCATCTGAAAAACTGTAATTCAGGCTATGTAGTTTTGTCTGTAGAGTCACAGAATCATGGAATGGTTTGGATTGGAAGGGACCTTAAAGCTCATCTCATTCCAACACCCTGATGGGCAGGGACATCTTCCACTAGACTAGGTTGCTCAAAGCCTTATCCAGCCTGGCCCTGGACACTCCCTGAGATAGGAGGTGAGAAGAGAGATGAGAGTGCCAGCACTGCCTGTGCTGCCAGGCAGGCTTTTCCTCTAAGAGGAGAAACAGCAGCATTTCTTCCAAAACTTCAGCATGACTTTTGTTTTGCCTCCTGCAGACACAGTAAGCTCAATTTTACAGAAGTAGCAGTTAAGTAAACCCCAGGCTCTGGTCCAATAACTGATCCTCAGCGTTGTTATTCACCGTCACTGCTGCTTTCCGTCCTTGCTCTTGTATCAAAGAAACCTGAAGAACAACTTCTGTTCAGCTCTTCCTTTTGCAGTTTTGTGATTTCAAATTAAATAGCTGCAAAGGGGGAAAGTTGTTCCTGGAGGGCTGTTTTGCAGGAGACCTTGTGGGGTTGGTTCTGCAGAGTGTACAGGAGCTGCTGTCTTACACTACTTGATTTTGTGAACCCTCTACAGAGGCACAGCAGAATAAACCTGTGGTCCAAAACTCATGCACCAGAGATATCAGCTGTGTTAGGTATCTCTTTTTGGATGATTTTTGCTCGGTGAGGTGAGCAGAGCCCTATAAGACTTGGTGGAACAGACCCAGCTTGATGGTCACTCTCATGTTCACTTCTTTTTAAGCACGAAGGCTGGTCTGTGATTTATCAGTTTCCCTTGGGAAAAAAAAACACCAAAACAAACCAAAAGAGAAGCCGTGTACTTGCAAAAATGCAAACAGTGGTGCTTCTCCACTGAAAATTTTCCAACAAATTCCCAAATAGCCCTGTTCTCTGGCTCAGGCCTCCTTTCCTGCTGGCAGCCCACCAGGTCCTAAGTCCAGCTGTGCAAGAAGCACCACATAAGATGTTTCTTTCTTAATTTGATAGGAGGTGAGTGGTCCAGATTTGCTTTAATGTTTGGATTTGTGGTGGTAGCAGCAAACAGTATTTGCGGTTTCCAGTTCTGTGCTTTATTAGAATGAGTGTTTTGAGGAATTCTGTGAGTTCTCAGCTTCAGAGTGGCAAAATTCTGGTCAAACTGCTTCCAAAAACATGCTATGACCTGACTTCAGACTGTTTTGCAATATGAGACAATGTATATTAACAAAGAACTGTAAAAGTATTGAAAAACCTATTACACTGTGCTATTGAGCAGTCAGAGTGAAATAGCTTCATAGAGCAATTCTGGGACTCTCTTAGCACTGGTTTTGTGACTTTTAGCATGTTTTCACAAAAAAAAAAATCAGAAATGTGAGCTACAGGATCTGTGCAGTGGCAGCTCTTGGAAATAAAAGTCTTTGATTTATACACTTTGATTTGTAAATACGCCAAAATAATTAAAAGTAAGCAATGTTCTTCTGTGACAAGTAAGAACTGAGTATTCTTTTCACCCACATTATTCAAAGAGTCTCAACTCTCCTCTAGTGGCACAGAGGCCGTGACCAGCCACTTTCCAGCAAACAGTAGTGCCTGTCCTGTTTTGTAAATGGAGGTGAAAGCTTGCATTTAATTTAATAACTTTCCCATTCTTAATTGGTTTTCAAAAAAAAAAGGAAAATTGAGGAAAAACAGATTTTCCTGAAAAGGCAGGGAGCTGGCAGCTCTGTCAGCCCACAAAATGTTAAATATTGCATATAATTCTGAACTTTACAAAGTTAAAAACAGAAGGGACATGGGGGTTGTTCGAACTGTGAGAAATGACCTGAAGTCTAAAACCTTCTGGTGGACAAAAATACTCTCCTGAAATCTGAACAGCTCAAGGTTTGCTGTTTTGGCTGGGAATACTTATTGGCAAAACTGAGGCTTCTTTATCTCTTGCTGCCTATTCTTGACTCTTCCGAGGAGGAGGTAGCAGGCAGTGGGCTGGATGGTCCAGGAGGATGTTGAAGAGTTTTTGGAGGAGGCTGTGTACTTTTAAATGTTCCTGCTTTATTTTATGGCAAAGAGTTGCTTGCTTTTTGTGAAGCTGTTATTTTCTTTCATGGTTTTTTTTTTTTTTCCAAAATGTTCAGACTTAACACTCTGTCTTTCAAACATGTTGGGCTGTGCCCAACACCTGCGCCCCAGAAGTGGGTGTTCCTGTGATTAACTTTTCTTAAACATCTGTCTTTTAAATAAAAACATAGCGTTAGCACATCAGTGTTAAAGGAAAAATCTGTTCTTTCAACAAAATATTGCTCAGTCACGTATTTCTTGCAGTTTGTCCTTCTACTTGTCTTTTACTGGTTTTATTGTTGCTTTGTGGTCTTGGATCACATGGAGAACTTGAGATAAATGTATACAACTTCCATACTGCTTTGCAGTTGTACACTAAGGACAGTTTGTCCATTCATCCTTTTCCTGGTTGCTAAAAAGGACCGTGTGGTCATCACAAATGAGCTGGAAAATATGCATGCAGGAATGAGGGCTCACCCATCGTATTTATAGCTTAATTTTTCCAGAGCTTTGGTTCTTCTGGGTGTAAAATTCTTTCAAGGGGATGTTAATTTTGTTTGCGCTCGTGGGTTAATTTCTAACCTTGCTTTTATGCTCAGAAGGATGCTTGCTGTATTATTGTTTTGGCACTAACTGTTTTATAAACACTGTAAATACTTTTAGGCTTGTTTTCTTGTTTTTTTTCTTTGAGCAAAGCCACGTTCCTGTGCCACTGGGGTTATTAAAATAATCACGTACTTCACACCGCACGGCGCCTGAAACGCGTTTTCTCAGAGAGTGGCGGAGGTCACCTGGTATCGCCACGTGCATCAAAGCCAGAACAGCATGAAATTATCCAAATCCTCCCTACTGCTCCACGTTGCACGAGGCTTTTGACTCTGAAATCCCACTCGATGCCACTTTCATTCTTCTGATAACATAGCTGTGGGAAAGTCAGAGCGGCTGTAATTAGATCTGCGTTCCTGGGGGTTGCCGGAGTCCCTCAAGGTCTGTGGATATAAAGCCCAGTCCCTTCCCTGCTGCACCGGGGCTGCAGGTGGCTTCCTTTTCCTCAAGGCAGAGAGACCAGAGAAATCCCAAGCAGGTAGCAGAAACTGGGGTCGCGTGAGAAATGTGATGCAACTTATCGTCCTGTATCCCTCTGCAAATCCAGGTCTGAGTAACTCTCACGTGTGGGATGTGCAGTGATTTGTGCTGCTCCACTCCTGAGCCCAGCTGCAGGGGCTACAGCACAATTCCTGCGGATCAGTGCTCGGGATTTGGTCCTGAGACAGGCTTTAAAGGGAAAGCTTGGGCAGACAGAAGGAAATGCAAGTAGTGGAACACTGTGAGGTGCTTGCTAGAACCTTAAAAGTTACGGTTTGGTTTTTAATTTTTAATTTATTTAAAGAGCACAGCGCAACACAGGCAACAAGCCCTTCAGGGAAGATCTTCCATTTATTTTGCTTCCCATGAACCACTGTGTCACTTCATATGACAATTTGATATTATTTGCATGTAGTGTGTATATATATATTTGCATATACTGTATATTTTCATACACAATAGTTCTGTGCTGGTCTGTTGCTGAAAGGTAGTAAAGATTATTTGTGTGCATCACTTAACGGTAGTTGATGGTGAAGAGGACCAGATGCCACAACCATTTTTACAGTAGACACATATTTCAGCTTTTTCATGCAGCAGAGTGTCCTTGCTGCAAAGGTCACGAGTTGTTGTGCAAGTATCTGCTCCTGAGAGGTAAACTACAGTTTAATTAACATGAAACAGTTTGTTTGTCTGTATGTAACTTCGAGAGCACAGTTTAATTTTGTTTAAATGCTCTTAGTTTTAGAGGGGGAGAAGACAGTCCTGCATGTTGTAAAAAAGAAGATGATAATGTGCATTTGTGTGTCACATCAGTGTTGGGTCTTTACTCAGTCGTTACTCAGGCTGTCACCTAAATTAGGGGAAATTGTCCAAGCAAAGTGGAACTTTACTGTCATAATGCTCAGGCAGGAGTAAACATACCTATTTCAGATGCTTGCTTTGAAAATTGAAGAACTAAGTCCAATACTAAGTACTGAGTCTCTTCAGATAATTTTTGGGAAGTTGAGACTTGTTAGCTTGCTGTGGTTTGTGAGTAATGTTGATACTTTAAACTTTCTAGTAAATGCCAATATAGTTGTTTGTTAAGTGTGAGTGCTGGTTAGAAAGCTTGAAAATGGCTGGGTTGGGGGTTTGATTTTTGTAATTTTAGATGTATTCTTTGTGCACATGAACAGTTTAATGTTACAGAAAGCAAACTGATAAGAACATTTTTGGGATTAAAAAATGGTTAATATTTGTTTCTGTAGCTGTTTATTCTTACAGAGTTTAGAAGTGGTTGCAACTTTCTGTTCAAGTTGTTCTGCTCAAGTGATAATTTACTTTAATATAATAGTAGTGTGTTTGCGTTGAAGCATTCTTTTTGGAGCTGGCAAAAAAATCACCAAATAAAAAGGCCAGCTGGAAAAAAAAATTCGGGTCTTAGACACATTGAGTGTTCAAAAACAGAAAAGGAAAAAAGGGATCTTTCTGCTCTTAGGACTCCATGTTAAATTGTTGTAGCCCAAGTGAGGATGAGCCTTGCTTCTCTCCTTTTTTCCTTCCTAGTTTGGATTCTGAAAGGGAAGATGACTCGTATCCACTGCAAAGTATTATTGAATTCACTTTTTTCCTTCTTTCTAGAAGGCAGTTCAAGCTTCCTGCTGCCACAGCTGGAAAAGAATTCACAACACTCATGAGGAGAGCTGCTTTGACACACAGCGTGACTGGGATATGGATGGATGGCTGTACAGGCAGGAAAGGAGTCTGGAGGGATGATCTACAAGGGCATGGAGTGATAGGACAAGGGGGAATTGCTTTTAACTGAAAGAGGTAGATTTCAATTAGATACAAGGAAGAAATTCTTCCCTGTGAGGGTGGTGAGGCCCTGGCACAGAGAAGCTGTGCCCGCCTCATCCCTGGAACTGGGTGGACTTTAAGGTCCCTTCTAGCCCAAACCATTCTGAAATTGCATAATCTGTGCTAGGGATGTCAGGTAGCCCTGGAGTGTGTTTTTGGTAGGCAGTGAAGCTTGGAGCAGGTTTTGGACGGTGCATCTGCTTCGCTCCATTGTGGTTCCTTTGGTTATGGTTTGCTGTGGTTAAAAACACACTGCTCGACTTGCTTTGCTTGGCTTTTTAGTAAAGGCCTTGTAACCAGTGTATCCTGGCTGTAGTGGCAGCGTGGGCCTTACTTGAAGGATCTTATTACTCCAGTTATTATTACTATTAGTATGCCAGTTGCTTAAATTCCCTAGTTTTTATCCTCTTCCTAAGCTTTGTGTTCATATGAGTGAAACAGTCGGGTTAGGAATTGGAAAGCTGTTTGTTGGGTTATTTGCATTATTTTTAATAAAATCTGTTCTGGCAGCACAGGAGATCTTGGAACATGCTCAGTGTTGACCAAAGTCTCAGCATCTTTCTGCTCCCTTCCTCGTGCAGGAGGGACCCCGTGAGCAGGGCTGGTTCCCTTTCCTCAGGTTGCTGCCTCCTTCCCGCTCTCTTCTCTTCCAGCTCTGGCTTTGCCCTCACCAGTGAGCCATCCTGGAGTGTGTAGGAGGGAATATGTAAATATGAGATTTGGAGAAGTTGTGGTAGTAATGTCAGTGGCTGGCCAGAAAATTATAAAACTTTATAATTTTATTGTGCTGTCACAGGCACTGATCAGGAGAGGAAGAGCACAGGGTGAAGGGTCTCCACAGGAGTGCTTTAAGCATGGTCCTTTCATCATTCCAGCCTTTTCTTGGGAAATATGGCATGACATATTTATATGGGGTTTTCTTATTTTAGTTGAAGTTTCAATTTTAAAATTTGTGTCTTGGTTCAAGCAGAGCAGCACTCCTGCAACAGGAAGGGCAACTTGGTTGGATACCAGGTTTGGAAATAACATCACAAGCAGCACATCAGAGTCCTGCGAAGTAGGAAAAACCCTCAGATTCATGAATTGGGATTTCCCGTGAATGGTTCGGGTTTCTGACTTAGCTGGTTGTGTAAACAGCGAGTAACTGTAACTCTGGGCAGAAGTGGCAGCTTCAAGCAGTGAGGTTAATCATGTATAATCATGTAGGGAGATGGTATCTGCCCTGTCTTTGAAGATTTCTTGACATTTTATCTTTTTTTGCAGTAGGCGGTGAGCAGGTTGCTTGACACCAAGTTACTGTTGTCAGCTTTTAGTGTGGCTGCATCAATCTGAAAATCTTTTCCATGTAACCGAAGGACTTCTTTTAACGTATTTATTCTCAGTCGTGCAGACAGAAATTGCTGTGTACTGGATTTGAGGGATGCTCAATATCTTCACTGTTCTGTGGAACAGGTAATTTGCATTATCTAATCTGGAGAAGGTTTCAGCATCACACTTATTTAAAGCTGAAGACCAGATCATCTTTGTTCACTCAGACCTGTATGCAGATTGCAGCATAAAATGAGTTAGAGTTTCTATGTTGGGTGAAAAAACCACAGTGGTGTTGAGATGGGTCAGAGGCCTGATTACAGCCTGTTGCATAGACTTTGTGGTGTGGTGTACATATAACTGTGGTAGTGAAATGAAGTATTTGTGTGTATCTGGCTTCAGTAGTAACTTGGTACCATTATACAGGAAACCAGTACCAAAAGATGCTCATACTTGGATTTTCTTGTGACAGGGAATAGAAATTCTCTGGGTCTTCCACATTGTCTGCATCATCTCTAAGTGCAGATGTTACATGTGAGCAATTAGTGGTTTGTACTTTTTCTTTTTTTTTTTTTTTTTTTTAACATGTGAAACCGCTAAATAGCTTCTTGAAGTCTCTCTAGATGTTTGCAGTAAAAGCTGGGTCTGGGTACAGAGCTCTTCAGCAGAAACCCTGGGGCTTCTGTGTGCCAGTTATAGCCCTGATGATATTTGGGTACAGCTTTCATTGGCTGTTCTAGTCTGATCTATGTACAAAACTTGAATCATATTTATGAGCATTTAACAGCTCTGGACAAGCCTGAGCAACTGTTCCAATTAGTATTTGGTTCATTAGGGACGACTAATGGAGTTGATTACCTGCTTTTTTTTTCTCCCCTCCCACAAGCTGTGTGGACACAGGGAGCATAGATCTTTCTGGCATATTGAAGGGATAGAATCAATCACGGGTAGTCAGAGTATTCAGGGTATAAACTGCTTTGTGATGTGCCAGGCCAGGGGGAGAGGTGTTGAGTTGTCAAGCTGAGAGGGCTTTAGAGTTTGGATGAGGAATGAGAGACAAAGGCAGCAATTCCTGCAGGACATGTAGAGGACCAATAACCAAGGTATTGGTTACATGCGAGGCTGTTCTTTGTGTAAGCTGTAATTTGAAGTGGAAGTTGTCTTTGAAAGGCAGTTTGCTTGTGTTTTTTGTCCCAGCTCCACCGGGGACTGCAGACAATTGTGTGAGGACGGAGTGTCAGAGGCTGGCACTGCCATTCCCTGTGGAAGTGTGAATGCCCACTTGTCTCCTGTGCTCCTGCCAGCCAGCTTCGCTCCCGGCCCCCGGGACAAAGTCATCTCAGTTACCTTCTCTTGTTCATTGTTATTTGTGCAAGGCTTGCTGCTGCGGGGAACCAGAAGCTCGTTTGAGAAATTAAATTGAAAGATATGAAGGAGACTGATGTTTATCAGGAAATTTTTTTTAGTCACATTTTGTTCCTTCTCCTCAAGTGTAGCCACAGTGCATGGTTGGCAGCTTCTTGAAAAGCTGCTTTCTCACTATTGTCCCCCCAAAATTGGCTGTGATTTCATGATATGGATGGAAGAAAGGGAGCATTATACTTAATGAATGTTAGATGGTAAAAAATGATGAAACAGCAGTTTGGAGTATTTCTTTATTTTAAAATTTCTTTTTTTGGTAACAGCAGTAGTACTTCACGTTAAATAAGGACATCCATTTGGTTCTTTAAGTGGAGTGTTCTTCCCTGGTTGCTGAAATAAATCTTCATACTGCTCTCAGTGTAGTTATTTTTACTGTGTAAAAATGACTATAGATCTCTCTTTTTACTGTCATTACAGAAAACCTAGAATAAACTCTCAGTTGGTGGCACAACAAGTTGCCCAGCAATATGCAACCCCACCACCACCTAAGAAGGAGAAGAAGGAGAAAGTGGAAAAACAAGACAAAGAAAAACCTGACAAAGAGAAGGAAATTAGTCCAAGTGTTACAAAGAAGAACACTAACAAGAAGACTAAGTAAGTGTGAAGGATACTCTGTTAAATGTGATGTGATGTGATGTTAGTGGCATTGGTTAATTGTGCAGTTAAACTAACATGTTGCTCTCCCTCTTCCCTCCCGCTATTGCAGACCAAAGTCAGATATTGTGAAAGATCCTCCTAGTGAAGCAAACAGCATACAGTCTGGGAATACTACAACAAAGACCAGCGACTCAAATCACACTTCAAGGTAACTCTAGACTGAAGTTAGACTTTTGGTGTCTGAGAACTGAGCTATATAGCAAACACTTCTTTTGTTGATGTATGAGCACTCGAGCGCTCTGCTGGTGAGCACAGATCTGGGCATTAGAAATATTAACTCTGTTGTCCACTCAGTTTTCATTTCTCTGCTGAAGTAATTGTATTGTCAATTGGGCAGTACTGCTTTTGGCTGTAAAATACAGTGGGAGAAAAACATTAACCAGCAATCGTATCGAGTTCTTATCATCGCTCGATAGCTGTAACAAAGGTTACTTTTTTACTTCCTTATCCGTAATTCAGTCACTGTAATTGTCAAGATAATTTTCCAAGTATACAGGAACTAAGTATACATGAGCAGATTTGCTGGGATCTTGCTATCAAGAGAAAGCACAAATGGCTGGTTTGATATTTGTCTAAGTTTCAGGTCAGTGTAGGAGAGAGGTTTATTCCTAGTCTTGCCTATACTGATCCTCCATTTCTTAAATCAAACATTCGGCATCAGAAAACAGTTTTTATATTATTGAACTTGAGAGCTACAAGAGGCAGAACTGAACTGGGTGCTTTGCCTGTGTGGGCTGTACAAGAATTGCATCTCTCTTTAAAATGTGCTGTAATAAGTGTTTTATAATGAAGCCACATGAACTGAGGCAGTATTAGTTTGGCTGCAAACAGTTGTAAAGCACGTGGGAAATATGGTTGGCACAGCTGTTGGCATTAAAATTGGCGAGGTGTGACTGCAGAAAACTCTTGGCTTGGAAGTTTTTAAATAATAGCATGAAAATCTTTAATAAGAGTGAATATCCTTTACGCAGTAACCCACTGGAATGTAGTGAGGGCTGTGTGAAATCTGCTGTGCTACAAGACTGAGCTGTTTGCAGGGACTGCTGTTAACTCTTCCTCAGCCCCCAAAGACTGAAGTGTCCATTCCTAATTTGATTAGAGAAATACAACTTTACTACATTGATTTTTCTTTTTTCTTGTCCTGTTCTTTAAGTGGTACTTTTTTTGAGACTTAAGGTGCAGGAGACTTGATGCACTTGACTGATGACATAATACTGAATTGAGAGATTACATCAAATAATTGTTTTTCCTTCTTGAAGGAGTCTCTCTGTCTACTGCAGAGTCTTTTAGTCCACGTTTCGTGGCAAGCTTTTGTCATTCTTAATTAAACCTTAATAGTATCAGGTCTAGCTGGGTATTTTTTAAGGGCTGCCTCATCTCCCTCAGTGCTGTCAAGGGTCTTTTTGAAGGATCTGATTTTTACAGAGTTATTAGTTACCTGTTCAGCTTTTTTTCATGCCCAGATTGTTTAACTGTTGTTTTGGTTTTTTTTTTTTTTTTTGTAAATTGTCTTTTAGGGCTCTCTGGATTTTTAAGAAATCCTGTTTGAACTTTCTGGATACCATGCCTGCTTCTGACATATCTTTGTTTATCCCATTTCTCCCTGTGCACTTTGAATGTTTTGAAACACTTTTCTTGTTTGACCATAAACCTTTTTCGCCATAAACGTGAAGGACTGGGGTGTTTAATTTTGTAAAACAACATGAATGGGCCAATCCATTTGCCTTCTATAAGAAGCAAAAATTGTGTGCATGTGCTGAAGAGATTGTCTGGAGGTTTTCATCTGTGCTTAATCAGCAGCTTGTACAGGGGAAACCCTGAAAACCTTCTTGAGAAATGGTCAGAGAGCTCGGTTCTAAAACCGACATTTGAGAGTATTTGTGAGTGGGACTGTGGAGAAATCCTGCACCTCAGCCCTGCTTCCCCTTCTTTGTTACTTTGTCATGGCATTTAAAGATGCATGGGCACTTCTATTTGTATTTTCCTCCTTTTTTTCCTTTTTTTTCTCCCCCCTTAAACTCTCAGTGCCGGTTTTTGACAAGCAATAGCCAGAGTTCGCGTTCAGCCCTGTAGGAAGGTGGAGGCAGCAGGATCTGTTCCGGTATCTGGGCCAGCATTTTTTTATATTTTTTATTGGGCTGTTTCTGAGCACAGGAGAAAACAAGTGACCCAGGCAAATTACAGGAAGAACTGGGTTTCCTAGAGGAACTCGGGGCTTGGGGAGGAAAATACGTGCTCGCACTCCGCTTCCGGGAACGCTCGGTGCTGCGCGCGGGGGCATCTGCCGGGACGGCACCCAAGAGCCGCGGAAACCCCGAAATGTGCTGAGCTGGCTGGCCTTTCTTGTTCCCCACAGACAAGGTGACATCACTTCATCTAGCCTGTGGTTACATGTTAGATCTGCCAGCCCATGCGTGTGTACGACGCCCGTGTGGGCTGGGAAAGGCCGGTCCCGGAGCCCAGGGGCTGCTGCGAGTGGGAGCTCTTACTGACTGTTAATGCAGTGGGGGTTTTTTTGCATTTTCTGTCCATTTGAAATGCTTTTCTTGTGGTACTTGTTAAAAACTGAGGCAGCCTCCTAGGTTAGATAAGAAAATACTATTTTTGCTGCAGTAACTTCATTTTTGGTAAGGAAGTTTGCAGAAATGCAGTTGTTCTGTCTTAGAAGCTGTACATCTGTCCTCAATACATTCTTCTATTCTGTCTAGTTTTGAAATACCACTTGGACAGTTAGTACTGCAGGACTTTTCTCCTTGTTAATACCAGTGCAAGCCATTGAGCGTTCATGGCAAATGCAGAATGAGATTAATTCCCTCTCTTTCTGTTTTACTGCACTAGCCTAGTGTGCTGCAAACGAGGAGGAGAAAAGGCAGAGTGGTTTAAAAGCTGGAGCTTGATCCCAAAGTAAACTAACCTTCCCTCCATCCCTCTCAATAAGGCAGCTCTCAGCAAGCTACTTTTCACTGATGTATAAAGACTCTCCTTTTTAATTTCCCTATTGGGAATACTCCGCTGCTTAAGCCTGACCCTTAATTAGGAGCAAAAGCTGTAAATTACAGCACTCACTGCAGCTGACTTGGAATTTGCTGGTAGCTGGAGGAGTGTCCGAGGTTTGTTGTAGCAGAGCTTTTGACCAGCCCATGAAATGTGCATGAATGTCAGCCTCCTAGAGTTTTAGACCCTTATTAGCTACATTACTAATTGAATGATAGCACAGCATGCAAATTACTGAGATAATCCTGAGCAATAAATACAGTGGGTTCTTTTCTGGTGGTTTGGGGTTTTTTTTTCCCCTTTTTTTTTTTTTTTTTTTCTTCCCTAACCAAAAGGTCTGGCTGCAAGAAATACCTTTGTGCATTCTGGATTTTATTTACAATAGCCTCGATTGCAGAGGGAACATTTTGAACTACTCTATCCATAGGCTGATTGGGCATCTGATTTGTATAAGCTCAAAGCAGTTGAAAGAGAAGCCAAGTTGTCCCAGTGCCTGTGTTGTTTGCAGCTGCAGAGTTCCAACATGGGAATGAAAGAGCCGTGGCCGAATGCTTTCATGTGGTTTTGTATTGCAGAGTCACAGCCTTGTCTCATAACATCAGGGCACATGATGAGATGGTGAATTTAGATAAGAGAACTCTTTCATCTGCCCCTTGGGGAGGAGATCCTTCACTCTGTCTGGCTCCTGACTGCTTGGCTCTGCCGTGGTGTCCTCCTTTCTGGCAGAGTTGGATTAGGGATAAGTCTACAACAGACGCCCCGTGCAGAGCTCTGTGAGACAGGTCGTTCCTCTGGGGCTGAGCCTGGCTGGCACAGGGAGCAGGTCAAACCTTCACCCTCCACTGTGCAGCACTTCCTGCTGCCTGGGTTCTCCTCCCAGCTACTGCCATCTGTGCCGGCGAGGGGAGGACGAGTCACACCGACTTTGTTTTCCGGTGCTTTTTCTAATAAACTCTTCCCTTCTCGTTTATTTTTATCCTTTTAATAAATGGCTTCTCATTTATTTTAGACCCAGACTGAAAAATGTGGACAGAAGTACCGCACAGCAGCTGGCAGTCACAGTGGGAAATGTCACAGTAATTATCACAGACTTTAAAGAAAAGACTCGCTCTTCATCCACGTCGTCTTCTACAGTGACCTCCAGTGCAGGATCAGAACAACAGAATCAGAGCAGCTCGGGCTCTGAGAGCACAGACAAGGGCTCGTCCCGTTCCTCCACGCCAAAGGGGGACATGTCGGCAGTCAACGACGAATCTTTCTGAAAATTGCACATGGAGTTGTGGAAACTATGAATCAGGGTATGAAATTCAAACACTCCACCTGCCCACGCTGTTCAAATCCTGGAAGAGCCTCTTCTGTGCTTGAACACACTTTCTCGGACATCGACCTCTTACTGATGCAACCAGGATAATTTCTGCTTGCCGTGGGCATCTGGCCACCAAGGAATTTCTCACCCTAACGATTACTCTTGACACTTTTATGTATTCCATTGTTTTATATGATTTTCCTAACAATCATTTATAATTGGATGTGCTCCTGAATCTACTTTTTTATAATATCTGCTGTGCACAATTTTCCATGAACATGACAACTTTTTGTTTTGGGGTCGGGAGCGGGTGGGGAGGGAAGGGGGCTTTATTTATTGCATTCACAAACTCCATCCTCTTTCAACATATCCTTTTTAAGTTCAGTTCTTCTTCCAGTTATACTGTGTACTATCAGTTTTGATATAAATTATATATAAATATATATATAAATAAATATATATAAAGGGTTATTTGAAACCAATACATGGAAACGCTGGTGCTTGAAACACTGTGAAGTGATAAAAAAAAAAAAAATTTGAACAGTTCAAGATCTGGAACAGTCCCCTTCTGTGAAAGTACTGAAACTGAAATGGAACTGGTCTTAGGTGAAAAGTGTTCCTGAAGGTTTGAACCTGGATGGGACCTGTTCTCTCTATTGTTCCTTCCCAATTTCTTCCCTAAGCAATGGCTAAAACATACTGGACACACGGTTTTGGTTGTTACAGCTTGGGATCCGAGATGAGAGAGGGTTGCTCCAGGTAGCTTGTGTTTCCACTAGGGTCCCGCCCACTGATGATGTGCAGGTCCCTGCCCAGCTGGAGCGTAACCACTCCCAACCAGACTGCTGGTGTTATGCCGTGGATCCGCGTGTTTTGGTATCGTGAGCACCGCGGTGTCGTGCACAGCCATTCCCACAGGTGCTGGTGGTGGTGGAGGTAGTGAATTCCATCCACCTGCCTCGGTGCCCGAGGTAATGAGAACTGGAGTGGTGGCTATGGGGTGAAGGCAGCAGGGATCTGTAGGGCTGGGAGCGATCCCGGGCTCGGGAACCAAGCTGGTGCTCGTTCCAGCCGCGTGTGGGTCAGTGGTTGTCAGCCCCTTCCATCTGTCCCATCCGTGCTGTTGGGATGGCTCTTCTCCTCGAAGTCCATCTGTATTCCAAGAGTTATTTCTGAGCAGCATCTCGTCCAGTGATGGGCTTGTCAGCACTTGGACACTTCGGAGTCTCCTGCTGTGGGAGCAAAAGTAGGGGAAAGCTTTCATGCTGGCAAGTGAGCGACACGTGGCTCATGCTCATGACCAGCATCTCCTTTGTTCTTACTCTAAAGCTATCCAGACTATAATTTCTTTTCCTGGCCTGTTAGTGTTGCTTTACAGTTTACCTTCCATGCATTATCCTGCTAAAACACTTGGCTGAAGAGGTGAAACGAACTTTTTTTTTTTTTTAAAAAAAAGCAAAACAAACCCTAAACCTCTTTGGTTTTTCATCTTTGTTTAGTGGCCCCAGGGTGCTTTGCAGTAATTTCAGGCACAGAGGCTGTGGCTTCATTTGACATCAAATGCATAACTTTTGGGCATGATGAAAGAGGGGCCACGTTTTGACAACTTTGTGCCTGCTTGTTGTATTACGAATTATTTGCTCGGTGAGAGAAATTTGTGGAGGCAACTGATTTAGGATTTCTTTTAAAATCTGTGTGGTTTTGAGTAGCAGATGTAGGTTCCTTTCACACTGGTGACAGAAATGTGTGACTTAGGGATCTGTTACAGCCCCTGCTTGAAGGCATGTGCTTGGCAGTGCCTTGGCAGCAGCAGTTTTATTCTGAATATGTTAACGTGGGCACCCCAACTTAATTCTGCTTATATTCACAGTATAGGCTGTCTTTTTTAAGCATTTTTAAAGTATTAAAGAACCAAAGGAAAACAGATGCTTCCTATGAGCATCAAGACAATTTATTATACATAGTTTTAAATACTATGAATATCTCAATCCACATTTTAACATTAGTGGGATATTGCAAAGACATTCCTTTTTCCAGTTTTTACTATTCCTTTAAGGGTCTCAGGGAGGGTAAACTGGTCAGCCATATTTATTTATTTTACTGAAATGTATTGGAATAATTTTTTAAGAGAGATTTTTTGAAGATGCCCCTGAACTTGTATATTTTGCACTGCTTTATAAATGATCCATTATCAATTAGGCTTGCGTGCATCTCGGCCGTGATCCAGCCAGGAGTTGTGAGCGAGTGGCGGGTCCCTCTGGCCTCAGTGGGGCTGATTCTGGTGCTTCAAGTCAACCCACGTGCTCACCTTCCTCACTGGATCTGGGAATTTGTGCAAAAAAAAAAAAAAAAAAAAAAAAAAAGCATTGTGTGTACCAGGAAATTGCTTCTTTTTCAAGTGAAAATAGACCTGTAGATCAGTTTGAAAAAGCTTTAACGCCGTAAAACCAGCTACTCGTGGTGAAGTCGGTAACATCTGTCTCTTTGGCCTCCTCCTCCTCCTCCTCCTTGATAAAGTAGCTTGCTATAAATAAATGGGAAAATTTCTTTGGAACAAGTGACCTGTAATTCTGCATTCAGTTAGGGATTGCTTGCTAAGCATTGAACTCCCCCCCCAGCCTCATCCGTAGCTGTTGTGTTGTGGGTTTGAAGGGCAGCGTTTGCTTTTACACTTGGATTTCTCCGGTGGGATTCCCCCCCGCACCCTGCCCGTGGGCTGTCCCGCTGGTGGTGGGGAAGGCGTTTGAGAACCAAACCAACCCAAAACACTAGCGTAGGGAAGGACCAGATTCGCGGTGTTCAGTGGCACAGAAAGCAGGTAAGTGAAGCACAGTGTTACGATGGCGAAGTTTCGACTCTTACACAGACACACACACACACAGACACCGACACAGCTTGCCTGACTTGCTCAGTTGACTGTAGTTCTGTAAAGGAAAGGTGACAGCGTTTTACACGACCAGGCTATTTATTCTAATTGGAACTCAGCTTCAAATTGGACAGATCGAAAATTCGGCAGCAGCTTCCGTGAGTTTTATTTCCACTGAGATGTTTTCACCTGCCTTACCAAGATCATTCTCAGTCTAACTTTTTTAAGCTCTACCATAAACTTAAATTATTGAAAAATTTATTAATTGCTGACTATATAATAACCTTTGCTTGTATGTAACCGAATGGTTTTAAGAGCCAACATTTAGAGTATGACAATGGAGCTGAACAGTTTTTAATGCGCAAGCAGTTCTGTTCTTGTGTATGACTTGTAACCTTAATTTACTGTGTAAAGATGGTTACATTATTTCCTTAGCTTTGTTTGTTGGAGACAAATATAGAATGCTTGTTTAAGTATGTCAAAACATAATCTTATCTTGTGGATTTTTATGTTAATGTATTATACGAGCTATATTTTTCATTTGCCCAGAAAGACAGCTTGTATAACGCTTCTGAAAGTTTTTCCGCTCTGTAAAGTCTTTAGAGCTGACAGTCCTGTTAGGTTTGTTTTAATCTTCATGCTAAAGTGTCAATGGTGGTTTTGTGAACTGGTCAGAAATTCACAGGTCTTAAATGTTTTTGGGAAATTTATATTGGACACTGCTCTTTGTCTAGCAAATAAAAGATGTTAATATATTCCTGTTACTGGCATGTGCACGACTGTTATTAGAAGCCACTTTATCATTTTCCTGCTTTAAATAGAAATGTCTATTTATGAATTCTGCTTGTAGTTTTTTCACAAATAAAATAGTAAAATTTAATTAAATCTGAAAGCTCTCTTTTTTGGGAGATGCCAGTGTTCAGAAAAGGTGGAGAACTCCTGTTGCTGGAGCGGCTTGTCAGTCTGTACATCTTGTCCAGGAGCCGCCACTCGAGCACCCACTTCTGCAAACACAGCTTGTGCACATGGAGAACCTCCGTCAAACAAGTAAATCCAGTTTGTTCCCTGGGACTCACGACGTGCAGAGGGTTTGTGGCAGATGTGTCTGCAGAATTTGGGTTTCTGGTCCTTGGAAATAATCATTTTTCCCCTTTCTGTAGCCGCAGGAGCAGCGAGACTTTAGTGCAGAGGATTTAGTGAGAGCCCTTGGGAGTTCCTTTGGCTGCCTTGTGCTAACGAACTCCCGGGAGTAAATTTAATAAAATGTAATTGAGAACCTAATTGTATTTTTGTAGTGTAAAAATACTGGTATTTTGCAAGCTGTGTTTTGGTCTGCCTAGGAAACAAGGATGATGTGAATTACTCTGCTCTTTCTAGTTCGTGTTTCCCCTCCACCACTCGAGAGGGGAGGCGTGTGATGTAACTGTTGAAATATGAAGTTGAAATTTGAAAATGAAGCAATAGGTAAAATGCAAAGGAGACAGAATCTTACTCCAGAGCTTTTTTTCTCAGGAATATATGTGAGGGCAGTTCCTAAGCGAAAAGTAGTTGGGATACTTTTGTGTATGGTGGGGGAGGTGTGTGTTAAAAGTAGAGGTCTCTTTAAAAAACCCCATGTGCAAACAGACTTTAATGCTTTTAACCTCAGTTGGAAGCGATTCAGATGCCTTTGTGCCAAGAATAAGAAGAAACAGGAAAGGTAGTGGTTGTTCTACAGACCTGAAAAGCACTTGCTTGGCATGCTGAGGGCTGAGCAGAGAAACAGTCCCTGCCTCGAAGAGCCTACGATCCCCATCCTCCACCTGTGACCAGGCGAAGGTGCCAGAGCTGCTGCTGGGGCAGAATGAAAGAGCTGCAGGTGGTGGAGGAGACAGGCTTCATCTTCATCCCCTTGGTGCTTGAATGTGAAGGCTGGAATGGAGCCAGCAAGATTCCTGTAGCATTGCTGTCTCCCTCCAAGTCACCCCTTCCCTGGCATTTTGGGTGACTGGTCTCCTGGAAATCCCTTGCCTTGGAGCTGAGTGAGCCAAGGGCCACCTGCAATGCTGGAGCTGCAGAGCTGGCCCTGCTGCAGGAGAAGGAGTTTGAAGAAGGCAGAAGAAAGGGCACCCAAGGCTGCTGCAAGGTATGTTCTGGACTTGAGTGTTGTGTTGTATTGTTTGTGTTTATTGCCTGTAGGGAGTTTCAAGGCCAGGTTGGCCTGGTCTAGTTGGCAACCTGGTCTATTGGAAGGTGTCCTTGCCCATGGCAGAGGGTTGGAACAAGGTGATCTTTAAGGTCCCTTCCAATCCCAACCGTTCTATGATTCTAAGTAACAAGGGGATGGGGAATTCTTTTCATAGCTCCTTAGGGTTTTATAAACTTCTGGGACAGTCAGTTGTTTTAAGATTTGTAAGCGTTGTAAAAACCAACACCAACTTGCATAACTGGGAGAGAGAAGAAAAACCCCCTCCTCTGTGAGGTTCACGTGTCACCTAATTTTTGAAACTATTTTTATTTAAATTTGACAGCACTGAAAAGATTAAAAAAAGACCCAAACTGATCCTGATCACTTATGGAGAACCATCAGGACTGAAAGGAAGAGGGAGAACAGCTGCAGTTTGTAACACCTGGACGCCCTCATGGCTTTTGTGTTTGTAACAAGGAGAGGGGAATGTCAGGTCTCTCTGCCTGCCTCTCTCTCTTCGCTGTTTCTGGAATATTTACGTGCCTATGCCGTGCTTGTCTTTGCTCCTGCTGTCAGCAGACACAGCGAGGTTTGTTTGCTGTTTTCCCCCTTGCAGTGATGGATTGCTTGATATTTGTATGGAGCCTCTTTCCAGACAGGGTTGGGGCTGATGCTGATCCCGCCTGAACCCACCTAATAGGAAGACGCTGGAAACTTCAGACGTGTTTTCTCATTGTTTATTCTCAGCAGAGAAAAACCTGCGTGCAGAGATCACCAGCAACATCAAAGGCTGTTTCAGAAATTCCTAATCAAAGCACTTCACACCACTGCAATTATCCCACTTGCAAAGCTTCCCCGTGGCAGAGCGTGGAAGCCTGTGACAGTGAAGAGTGCTCTGTACCTAGCTCTGGTCCTCAGTTAATATTAAAGCTAGAAAATCATGTCTTCCTGCAGCCAGCACTGTGCTTCTCCCAGCACTTGCCTGAAGTCCCCTGTTGCTCCTTAAGCGGGGATCACTCCTCACACAGCACTAACTGATCTGGCAGCTCTGGCTGTGCAGGAAACACGGGAGGCATGAGCCAGTTGTGCTTCCTCGATGAGGAATCAAGAAACAGGTACTCCTTTGTTCTCCTCTATGTCTCCACACAAAAATAGGAGAGAAATTGCTCTCCACCATGACTATTTATTATTCCCAGGATCCTGAATATTTCATGATTTTCCAACATTCTTAATTTTTTTCAACTTCTCCTTTTTTTTTTTTTCATCGTTAGGAGTTGTCAAAGCTGTTCCAACCTCCTTGAGAGGCTGTTCCCTCACACTTCTCTGAAAACATCCTGAGGGGGACTTAAAACTGCACAGTAACAACTAGAGAGTCCCAGTGTGAGAATCCCCCGCTGCTCTTCATGCCTGCCTTGGCAACCCTCCCCTCCTCCTGCCAGCAGGTGAGGCAGAGCCATTCAAAGCCTGTAATGCCGATATTCACTTAAATAGCGTGAAATTCCCAGCGTAATGCACACTTGATAACAGCACATCAAAGGCTTTTAGGATGCATTAATTGGCCACAGCTACTGGATCTGGCCAGAGTTGGACAGAGAGGTCTGAAGTGTTTGAGCTGCCCTAAGTTGCTCTCAAGTGTTGGGGAAAAAAACCCCAAGAGAACAAGCTGGGGAGCTGAATTCAGGAACAAAATATCCCAGTGAGCAGGAGGAGGATGGAATGCTGCAGAAACAGCAAGTGGTGCCCGGCCCAGGTAAGAAGAATGGGAATGGATAAAACTGATTTTTGTTCCACTCTTCAAGCTGTGCTGTCTGATTCGTATTGCCCAGGAGGTTTGGTGTGCAGTTGGCAGGAGGAGTTTTCCATGTTTGTGTGTGTATTCTAGGAGGGATTAAAGCTCAGAGTAAAGAAGCAGAACAACTGAGATTTTAATTCTGCCTTCACCCAGAAATGAATACCTATCTAATGCTTGTAATCTTCAATATAGATGGTAGATTTTTACGTAGGTTGGAGAGATATTCTGTGTAACAGGCTAAAGATGTGGGGAAGTTTGAAAGCATGACCTGTCAGAAGTTGTCTCTAAATAGGGGTTTACTCTTTTTTTTACTCTCTGGAGGAATCACCAGCATAAGCTAAGTATAAATAAGGCCAACAATCCCTCCCACCACCTTTTGGGTGGTTATTACTGTCTTACTCTTCAAATTGGCTTCCACAGCAAGTAGGCTGTCTCTGATCATATGCTTTACTTCCCTGTGGGGTTTATAAAAATAAGATGAAGAAAGGGCAAGAAAAAAGTAGCTTTCCATGAAATTAATTTCTTTCTGATTCAAGAAAGATGAAATCAGGAGCAGTGGAAGAAACTGGTTAGGCGTCAAGGCTGATGCTGCTCTCTGGGAGGGTTAATTTATTTATACATCCAGATTTTTTCTCCAGATTTGAGATGTCTATCAGCATCCCAAGTGAGACTGAGAAACTGTCCCATGGCTGGGAGCAGCCCAGTGGGTTCCTCTGCCCAGGAGAAAACCACTGGCATCTTTAAACCTTTCTCCCGTGTCGCTGTTCTTCATCCCCAGCAAGGAGAATCCTCTGAAATCTCAAAATCTCTCTGCTCAGCCTTTGTGAGAGGTTGAGGCTTTGGCTGAGGGTTAGAGCTGCATCCAGGCATTAACAGACCTGACAGGAGAGAGCCTGTGGAAGCCTGGCAGCATCCCTGCCTGCCCGGGGATTTGTGCTTGCTACCAGGAGACCGGGCATGGAAATGTGTTTAGCTGCTCCTATTGTTCTCCTTATTCAACCCAAGTTTTGTTGGTGCGGAGTTAAGGAAGGAAAATGTGGACTGGAGTTGGCGGAGACGCTCCCTGGAAAAGGAACACGGTGATTCCTGGCGGGTTGAATTGTCGTGGCAGCGCGGGGTTTGACGGGTGTGTGACAGCCCTCTGACAGGGATCGAGCTGGGAGTCGCTGTGGTACAATGGCACGGGGAGAATGAGTGATGGGAACCTCCCCTGACTGCAGAGCTCCCGAATCGTGATGACACTCAGAGGGAGAGAAAGCCTGGAGGGGGGCGGGAGAGGCTGACAGGGGTTGCCAGGTTTTGGGAATTGCAGGCAGGCTGGTGGCTCTGACTCAGCTGTGGCTGCTGTCTGCATCATCGGCTGCCTCCACCTTCCCACTGCTCCCAGGAGGGTCTGCCATCCCCCTGGCTTTTGCAGAGTCTGTCACCCCCTGCCATTCCCCATCATCATCCTCTCTGGCCTTGGCAGCAGGACCTGGGCACCTGCAGCAGCAGCAGCAGGAGAGGAGCCCAGGTTCAGTTTCTCCACGATGCCATGCTGCAATCCAGCAATCCTGGAGCAGGCTTGGGGAGATGGCCCCTCTGGACACCCCTCATCCATAGTTTTGTCAACCCTTACATTCATATCCTGCATCAGTTTATCTCACCGAGCAGGACCAGCTGTGCTTTTGGGTCCTTACTGACCCATCTGTCCCCCGCAAGTCCTATTAGAGATGCCAATCATCCCTTTCCTTCTGTGCCAAGTTGTAAATCCTGCAGATTTATATATCTAAAGTCTCCATCAATCAAAAGATTGAGTTAAAGGTGATGAGTTAGAACAACTGGGAGGTGACTCCACTAGGAGCAGTGACAAGCCAATACACACTCTTGTAGAGCTGGTGATTTCTCTGAGCTCAGGTAGTGGGCTCCCAGTGCTCTCCCTGCCATCCAGACTGCTTAACTAGTGGAAAAAAAGGGTTTTACCTGAAGACTTCACCCAAGTGATCCCTTTCCACCACATATCCACACACTCTCTGAGGAGCAGGAGCTGGAAGGAGCAGGAGGTGAAGCTTTTTAGGCCTCTGTTCTCCTGGCTGATACCAGGAAAAGCCAGACCACCATCCCTCCTAGTCTTGAGGAGGAGCCTGCATTGACTGGAGTCATTCCTGCTGATGTGTTGATTGTTGCATTTTGCACACAGCCGGGACTTAGTGTCTGTGTGGGAAGGGGATCTGTGCCTTGCCCTGCTGGACAGCAGAAGATGTTTTTCCAGCAGCAGATTAACAGTTTATTTGTAGTGGATTAATGACTCTTATGGTGTTTAAAAGGTTCTCCTGCAAGGTGGGTTTGCCAAAAAGGTGTTGACATTCCTGAAACCTGGGATGGTGGAGCAGATCTCAAACAGCACCGAAACCCAGGGATGTTTTCCTTTTTTGTTGCCTTTATCTAGCACTAACAATACTCTCAACATCTGGGCTCGGGTAAATGGTGAGGATTTTTTTACTTTATCTCTGCATTTGGATTATTTCCAAGTTGCTGTCAGAGCTGAAGGTAATCTGTTCCTACAGGGACAGGGACTTGGGAGCCTGGAGCTGGTGACACACCAAAGTGGGGGGTGAAATGGGGATGTTGCCACTCTGCTTGGATCATCCCCGGGTTGTCATGTGTGTTTGGAGCCTGAGATGCTCCTGCTGAGGCTTTCACAAGTTCTGTCTTGTGATTTTGGCCAGTGCAAGTAATTCCACTTGGGAGTCTTAAAACTGTGTTGTCCAGGGAGGAGGGGGAGGCAGAGCTCAGCCTGCAGCTCTCTGTGCAAGTAACCTTGATATTCCAGAGATTTAAAAAAGTAATAGAATAAACAGTGGTGCTCTTACCTCGGGCTATCCATTAGGAGTGTGATTTAGTGCAGGGAGGGCTATAAAGGCAGTTGATAAAACTTCCATGCAGCACAAATAAAATCTCTTACGGGAGGAGAAAGGGCCGTGGATAACAGAGGGAGGAGGACACAGCCCTTGCCCCCCTGTCTAATTAGGCTGTCCAGGAGGAGTTAATATAAAATAATGGATCTGGGAAGCCCAGATTTTTCACAGCCTTAGGAAGGACTTCATCCCCTTAAATTACGAGGCTAAGACCTCATTCAGCAATGCTTTGAAGGAGATCAGCTGGCAGAGCTATTCACAGCGGCCGAGGGCCCGGGCGCGGGCGCTGCGTGATTGCGGTGTCTTCTGAAGACAAGAGCTCTCTCCTATTCCCATTGAATGCTACTATTTTTATCCTCCTTAAATTCTAGAAGGTATTTCCAAGTGGGAAGCAGAGCAGAGAATAGCAGATCTTAACTCTGCTCCGTGAAACAATTTCTGTAAAAAGGAGGGAGAGAGGTTTAAAATAGCTGATGTCTATTCTATTTTTGGTACCACCCATGTGGTAACAAAGCACCTGGAGGAGCCTGAAGCCCTTGGCACCCTGAGGGTGATGGGATATGGGGCGTGGGGGGTCACTGCTGGCCCTTTCTTCCAGGGGCTTCACAGGCTCCTGCCTCTCCACTCGGAGCTGAAGTACTTTGGGATGTCTCAGAGGGGCCACAGGGGAAGGGTGATGCTGGTGGGGGAAAGGATGGAGTCTCTGGTTGATTGTGTCCCCTTCCTAATCCAGGAGTTCCCTCCTGTCTCACCCCTCCTGGGGCCTCCCTTGCCTTTGCAGTGCAGTGGGGAGAGCTTTGATAATTTCCCCATATGGGAGGCAGAAGCACAGAGGGACTTTGTTAGGGGCACTTGCCTCACCCTCTGCCTCCCGAGCTGCCAGGGCAGTTGGCATAAGGTCAAAGAGGAAATGCAGGGCCCAGCAGGGCCAAAGTGGAGGAGTTGGCCCTGTTGAGCTACAAAAGCCTCAGAGTCTTCCAGCATCCCAGAAAGGCTGGAGAGCTGAGAACTGAACCCCACTGACCCCTGGATCGCTGTGGGAGCTGTGGGATGAAGGGAGCATTTTGGGCAGAAGGTGAGAAGGGATGCAACCAAGCTGGAAAACACAGCCTGGGACTGAGCATTGGGCAAGGGGGGCAAACAGGGGCAGGGATTTGCGAGTCCCTGTTTTGGTTTGTGACCCTGGCAATGTAATTTTGTATGCATAAGAGGGCTTTTATCTTGTGGTTGCTCCCTTCTGCAGCCTCAGCTTTTGCTTCTGTGCATGCCCAGGCTCTCTGAAGCTGCAGAGCACAGCACTGGCATATAGAGCTCTTATGCTGGGCAGAAGCATCCTGCTTCACTTGAACATGAAATATAAATCAGAGATCAAGTGAATTATTGTGCCATGCTGCTGCTCGGGCAATAGGGAGTCTTTAAATCAATCAGACCCCAAATAAATAAATAAACGTGCAGCAGACATGCTGGAGTGCATGTCTGATTCCTATCAGAGGCAGTAATTCAAGGCAGATGCTTGCAGTTGCTCTGCTTCCCACTCTGTTACCTGGGCTGCTGGAGTCACAGGAGACAGAAAGCAAATTTTTTCTAAGCTTTCATTATTGTTGCCAAAGAAACCATTTCATTTGGTTGCCACGTGCGCAGCAAATCTGGTTCAATCCAAGAGGATGTTGAGGGCTGAAGGAAAAAGGCTTTGTGGAGGGAGTGCAGCCACCTCAAAGCCTGTGATGAGCTGTGACCCTGTGGATGGGGTGGGAGCTGGAGGAGGGAGGGTGAGTGCTGTTCCTTGAAGAATCTGGAAGGGTCCCACTTCAAGAGTTTGACCTGCACAAGCATCTCCACAGCAGTGTGGACACCTGGGTGAGCTGAAGGAGTTCCTCATCCCTCGAGGACCCTCCAGACATCGCCCCAGGGAGCTGTGAGTGCCTGGCTGGAAGATCTTTCTACCCTCCAGCACTTAATACTTCACTAGTTTTCCTCTCAGCACACACTGGCACTCGGGAGAGAAACGTTTGAAGCTTTTGATCTGCCTGGGCTGCCATCTCCTCTCCCTCCTGCAGGCTCTGGGCTGGGAGTGCAGCTCAGCTCCCTGGGGTTCTGTATCCTCTGGGCATCATCCTGCTCCCTCCCGGGCTGGCACCGGCTTAGCCCTGCAGGGCAGGGAGGGCAGTGGGTGCTCTGGGTGACTGAGAGCTCTGTGCCCAGCTGTGGTGTCCCAGGAGGGTGGCACTGGGGGTTTAGTCCCTTTTACAGTCACTTGCAGGTGGTCCCGGGCCCCTCTTACAGGGCTGGAGGTGGATATTTGGATTTCACTGGCGCTTTGCTTGCAGCTGCAGTGCTCTGCCCTTGTGTGTGCCAATGGATGCCAGTGTTTTATAAAGGCAAACGAGCCCTGACACTCGGGCTGCTGGCACAGCAGGGCTTTTTCTTGCACCACTTCATCTGTCCTAAGCAGACCTGGCAGCATCAGTCCAAGGTGATGATATTTCACTAAGTCACGTCTTCCTCTTCCTTGAGTTACTCCAGGAGTGTGTTGAAAGTGAACCTTGGACCAGTGGAGATGATGCTTTCCAGACACCTCGTGATAAAAGATAAAGCAGTTGCAACACTGGGGATTCAGCCTGGATTTCTGAAGCTTTAACCTTGGGGGAGAGCTGAACACATGCAGGGGTAAGGTTTTCTTCTCCTAAAACTCCACTAAACCCCCAAGAGAATAAAGGTCAATCAGTTAGACCCACTCAGCACATAATACCGTGCCCTTCAGGGTTAGCACAATCTGTGTTCCCAGTTCATGCTGGATACACACTTTGTTTATTCCATAGCAAGTCCACCTCTCAGCTCCGTGTGCCATTTTTGGCGTGTTCCCACTCCAGCAGCACATCCCAGCCCTGGACAGCAGCGTAAATCCTTCTTTGCAAATCATTGACCCAATAGGTCATAAAAGTTCCTTTATGGCCTGTCAAGACAAGCGAGGTTCTTTACATGCACCCTAAGTCAGCACAGTAAAACTTTTATGGTGTTTTCAATAACAAGAGCTACTGCACATGAACAGCAACTAATTTTTAAAGCCTTGGTATTTCAGCTGAGATGAGGGGTTTTTTTTTCCTCTCCTGTGTCGGAAAAACACTTCAGTGAGTGACTTAAGCAGTCGATGCCAGGAGCTGACCTCTCTCTGTTCCTGATGTGGTGCTCCAACTTCTGCAAACACTGAGAATCCCTGGAAAGGAACTTCTGCAAACCATGCTGCTCCTCTGGTAGCATCTGTGCAAACGGAGAAGCTGAACTCCAGGTTCACATTTTTAAAATATTTGGGCCTTAAGCTGTGCTATGACACTATGGTTTAAGAAAATTGAATTCTTGTTTGGTTGCAAAATCGTCTTGAGGGTTAATGTGTATTTATTTAGTAAAAAATTAGTGTAAAGTGAACCAAAAAGCCTTTCTTGGTCTGTAACTTAAATGAATATCTTTACTTTACCCTGTCTCATATTCTCCTAATCCTCAGGGACCCTGTTTCAGGCCTGGAGCCTGTATGCCCTGCTTGTACCTCTGTCTGCATTTTGAGCATTGAGCTGAAGCAATGTGACATCAAGCACCTCTTCCAGCACGTCTCTGGCTCTGGGTTCTCAGCCCTGCCTTGGGCTGCCAAGAGGAGAAGGGGAATAATGAGAAGCTGAAAGCATTATGACAAGGTCTGGGTTACCCTGGCTCCTCTGCCTGTCCCCATGGCCCTGCCTCGCCCCTGGTGATGCCAGCAAACCCTTCTGGTTACATGGGGCATCTTTCTGACACCTCAGGCTTGGCACCAGCCCTGAGTCCACCACTGCCTGACCCCAGGGTCCAGTCTGGGCAGAGATGCTGGGATTTGCTGAAAGGGAGAACTGTCTGGGCTTTTTGTTTGTTTGTTTGTTGGGGTTTTTTTTGTTTGCTTGTTTGTTTTTTTTCCTAAGAAAATGGCATTCTTCTCCTCTGAGCTCAGCCAGGTTTGAGGTGTCCTGGCTCTGCACCCGACCTGGGCAGTGCTCAGACAAGGTGTGATGGATGCTGTCCCCGCGCCCTTTAATTACATGTCAGGGATGACTGTGCCCTAAATTCACACCCCAGCAGCCAGGAGTTGTTGCTTTTCTTTTTTGCCTCAGCCACTTCATTGCTCCTCTTCATTTTCGTACCCCCAGTTACAGCCTTTGCCTCTGCAGAGTTTGGATGTGCTGCCCCTGGCCCCAGTCTGGGGGTCTGACCCCAGCTGGTAGCAGGGCTGTGGGGTCTGTGGTCCCATCCAAACAGGGTCCCTGTGGCTGGAGCTCTCACCCTTAGTGCTGTTCCTGCATGACGAGCAGATCAGATCCAGGCACAAGGGTGGGAACTGATCCTGGGATAGTTGGCACTGATTTTCCAGCCCTGACAGCAGCAGGGAGCAGAAGGTGAGAGTTGTTGGGGTTTGATTTGGAGAGATCTTATTATGTTTTCATAGATCATCTTTCTAGGTTTGCTTTCTTTTCTTCTTTTTTTACAGATCCTCCTTCCCAGAAACATGCAAACATTCCTCTCTGAGGTCTGTCCCTGGACAAAGGCGGTGAGGCAGCTCAGGGGCGATGGGTGCTACATCAGAGCCAAAACCGGGATCTGGGATGCTGGGATGGAGGGGATGCTCCTGGTCCTTGTCCCAGCTACGAGTGGATGTGCTTCTGGGCTCTCAGCTGGGTACAACTGGGCCTCCAGGAGAGCAACTGGAGAGCTGGATCCAGTGCAGCCTCTCTGGTTCCGTGCAGGATTTGGCCTTTTTCCTGTGCAGGGAACTACGGCGATGCTGGAGCGATGGCACAGCAAAGGGAACGGTGCTGATGCTGGAGCAGCAGCACAGCAAAGGCTGGGAATGCTCAGGGGAGCTTCAGGGAGGAACTGTTGCTGTCGATCTGTTAATTAAGATTAATGTGCTAGCTGATAAGGATGACTCTGTGCCAATTGCTCTTACGAGCCAAGATCCTGCAAGGCAGTGAGCAGCACGTTCCTGCTTCCTCAGCAGCTGGAGGTCTCTCACTCAGCCTGAGTGAGGATCAGGGCAGAAAGTGGGGTGCTGAGCAGGTCCCCAAATACTTGAGGGCCTTGTGGGGACACTTGCTCTGCTGGTGGGATGCTCAAGAGCTTGGGCTTGCGCTCACTCTAGGTTTTTTTTGCTCTGTTTTAGCTTTTCAGAGGTGTTGAGGCAGAGCTTTGCATTCTGTCCTTCTAGGCGTCGGTGTCGAAATTCCTCCACCCAAAAAGTGCATGGGTGCCAAAAATGAGGCACACTGTTGAAAAATATATGGGTTCATGTATATCGTTTGCCCTCTCAGATGGGGTCTCTGAAGAATCTGGATGTGCCCTGTACAGCAGGATGTGATTAATTAGGACTTGGTTTGCCTTGTCTCAGCATCTGAAGCCTGATTTTGAAGCGGAGGCCACTTGCTGTGCACCACAGCACCCCAGTCCATCGTGGAAAAAACCTGTTGAATCAACATCTCTACAGCCCCTGAGGGGACCAAAAATGCCAGCACTGCCACTGAAACTGGAACAGCTGCAGGTGAGCACGTGCTCAAGACTTTGGAGCATTGCAGCTTGTCAAGGAGCTGGTTTTCACATCCTTTACTCATTTCTTTGCCTTAACTGCCTCCTCACTCCACTTGGTTTCTCTGTCTCGTACCAGCTGCGCTCAAGGGTGACATTTGTGTAGTCCCTGGCCAGCCTCATTAAAGCAAACGTGTTTGTCAAAGCCTCAAAGTTCACCTTTTTTGGATAGCATCATTTTATTAGCAAAAGG
The DNA here is from genome assembly GCF_003031625.1 of Empidonax traillii. NCBI lineage: Eukaryota > Metazoa > Chordata > Aves > Passeriformes > Tyrannidae > Empidonax > Empidonax traillii. Next base: position 902,905 of record NW_020955626.1, on the reverse strand, counting down.
TAGAATTCAAAGGAGCGCTCTCTAAATCCCAGCTGAAATCCCCCCCTGCTCAATCACCTCCTGCCTTCTCCCCTTCCAGCCCTGGCTGCTCCAGCAGCTGTTTTCACTTCCCTGCTGTTCCCAGCAAAGGCCTCTGGCACCAGCCCTAATGAGTAAGTGCTAATTAACCTGTAGCACCTTTCAGTGCCTGCCAGCACTGTAGGGCACAGGGACAGTGGCCACCAAGCCCTGCTGCCAGGAGATACAGCACTGGTGCAGCCAGATGAGCACAATTGGCCCCCAATATTTGGGGCATCATCTTGGGTTCATGGACAGTACCTTCTGTCAGGCAGAACAAAGATTTTGCTCAAATTACACTGCCCTGGGGGAGGAAAAGCCATTTTCCCTGCCAGAAGAGCAGATCACTTTACATCAAAGATGGAATTTTTTTTTTTTTTTTAACTTAGGAGTGGGATCTGATTTTGGGGCCTCTGTTGTCCCACAGTTTGTTCCTCCTTGTGGGCACTGCTCCATGGCTTCACCAGCACCCCCCTCCCATCCTGTTCCTGAGCTTCATCCATTTCAAAGTCAAGCCAAAGTATTTTTGCCCCAAGAGGATGGAGTGAGCACAGAGATGCCCAAATCACCTAAGCAGAATGAGAAAACCTTATCTCTGCATCCTGCACCCATCAGTAACTCCTGTGACCGTCAGCTCCTTGCAGACAGAGGAATCTCCTAGCAACCTTATATCAGCTCTTTGGATGCAGCCTAATTCAGTTTCTGGTCATCCAGAACAAAACCTCATGAAGGCATCTGGCAAACTGAGCAACGGACAGGCCATGGTGGGCTGCTGGAGCATCTGGCACGAGGAGCATTTCAGCAAAATCTGTGCTTGTGGTTGATTTTGAGGCCTTGATGCTGAGCCTGAGTATGACATTCAGGTGAGGGCTCTGCAGCATCTTGTCTGCTGCCCCTGCTGAGTGCTGGGTACCACTGAGGATGCAGCTCAGTGCTCAGAGGGGTGATCCTGGTGCTGGTGAGGGTGCTCCTGCACCTCTCACTTTCATCCTTGTTTTCTGGTAAAAGGAACGAAGAATTCCTTTGGCTGTTGGTTGTGATGGTAGCAAAAAAATAAAAAGGAAAGGATGGCAGAAAAAGAGAGGAGGAGTGAGGAAAAGAGTGACATTTCTCTAGCCCAGGGGAACAACATTCCCAGATCAAAAATTTGAAAAATTTGGCAGTTTTCCACTGCCAGTAGATTCTCTTTTGCAATCACAGCAGTGAAAGGATTTTAGCCACATCTGCTCTCATGCCTATAGGTGACTCACAGCGATGCCCAATAACATGCTTGGCACTGGCAACTGCTTTAGTGGAAAGTTTGAGCACTGCTGTTTTATAGTGCCAAGCTCTGACTTGGCAGGATGGGTTATGGAACCTTTTTTTCTGGCATTTACTGACTGGTGAGCATTTGGCTTTGGGATCTGAGTACTGGTCCTCACCCGTGCTTCCCGTGCAGAATCCGCACAGGCAGAGCACTCAGTCTTTCTGAAATAAATTAAATGCTGATGCTCACTTAGGGAGGATTTATAGGAGGCAGTGTGTAGCTCAAGCTGGCAGTGCAGGAGTGGGAAATGGAGTGTGAGGCAGGGATGGGAGCAGGACCTGGGGCTGCAGTTTGCTGGAGGGTGGCTCTGTGCCTGCACCCCTGTGGTGGCTGCAGGGTCTCCCCCTCTGTCTCATCCTGCAGCTCACCGTGTTTCTGTTAATGATGCTCAGCATCCCCCAGGTCCCTGGGAACTGGCTGGAGTTAAGTGTGGTCAGACAGGTGCTCAGTCTGAGGATGTTAAAATTTAAGGGTGAGCCATTTCGTGTGGAGGGGTGAGAGCCCTTTACTGCTGTCATTGAGATTGCTGACTCCCACCAGGGATGGCTCGTGCCACTGCTTTTACTCCCAATCTGGAAACTCCCCAGAGGTGTCCAAATCTCAGGCTTGGAGCCAGCCCTCTGATCCAGCACCAACTGGAAATCTGAATTTAAACCCAGACCTGAAACTCGGGGGTGCGGTGGCTGAGGGGTTTCCTTCGGGAAAGTGAAACCTTCAACCAAAATTTCACCACCCCGTGCTGGATGTCTGGAGAGCTTTGTGCCATCCCCTCTGCCCGAGCTCTCACATTCCCCCCGTGCAGCAGCTCCGGGTCCAATCCTGCACACATGGAAACCTCTGGCACGGGCTGGTTCTCGGGAGCTCTGCAAGGGGAGGCTTTTCCTCGCACAGGGCTGTGCTCCAGGACGCTTTATTCCCTGCCCTGGCTGCCCACGGAGGGTTTCAGAGAACAAGGGGCCGGTTTTCAGATCTTGCCATTACAACCTCACATTCAAGAATTACTACTACTATTATTTCCAAGGAAACGGGGACTCGCGCTCGTATCTTTTATGTGATTTCTCACATCCGGAGGTTCTCACGTGACTTTGCTGCCTATTTTTAGCTCCTCAAACATCTCTGCCAGGATGAAAGCTTTAAAGAAAACCCTCCCTCGAAAAGGATGAAACAGGCGTTTGCTTTAATGGTAAATTTGTGACTGTGGCCCCCGAATCCCTACGTTTCAGCAGCCTGGGGAGAGCAGGCAGGAACCCCAGGCTGCAGTTAACTGTTTCTGTGTTTGCTGCTACACCCTCCTTCCTCAAACAGCAAAGACTTGTCGTAAAACAGAGCTGTTTCTAGAACCAGATCCACCTACAACTCATTTAAAAGCCTCCTACCTTAATTTTGCAGGTAAAATGTTAGTCTAGCAGGAATTGAGAGGGGGGGCTTTCCCCTCCATCTGCTCCTTGGCTGGTTTGTGCGAGGAAAAAAAGCCACCCTGGCTGTTTTGTCTTGCACCACCCACCTTGGGGTGGGATGGGGAGGATGGGGCCTGTCTGTCCCTGTGGGCTTGTGGGGGCTGTGGGCATCCAGTTAATCCTGCCCTGCCTGGTCCATGCCAGCCCATGGGATGCAAAATGTGGCATCTCTGCCTCACAGAAAGCATCTGTATTTGAAAAAAACAAGCCACGAATAACGCATGGTTGCATCCAGCTATTAGAGCGAGGGGAAAAAATGTTCACGTTTCCACAAAATTTCCTTTCCATTTTTGTCTCAATTTCAGCTTCATTAACACGTGCTGACCTGCTGTATCAATTACAGCTATTTCTGGTGCGGGCATTTTGGTAATTGGCATCAAAATGTCAGGACAGCCAGTTGGAGCTCTCTGGGCACAGAAACCTCAGCGATGCCTCTCTCTGATTACAAGCTTCAGTAATTAGCCATCAGCCTGGTTCCACCCTCCCTGCCACAGCTGCAAAACCACCGTGGTACCACCCTGTGAGCCAGAGATGGGCAAAGCCCCAGCTCAGTGCTCCCTCCTGGGAGATGATGGGTCACCGAGTACAGAGCAGGTTGGCAGCCAAACCCTCCCCAGTCCCCCAGAGCTACTCAGAGCTCTGCACCTCTGACAAGCCCCACTGAAGGTGGCAAATTTATCCTGGATGAGTCAGGGCTAAATTTGTTCTCCTTCCCCGAGCTCGCCTTGCAGCGTGCAGCCCGTGGATTTACTCTGGCTTTGCCTTCCCCCTCCTCTGCCTCTGGATTTAGGATCAGAGCCACGGAGCTGTCTGAGCTGTTGGGGTAAGGTAATCCTCCTCCATCACTCTGGTGATGGAGAAGGAGGTATGGAGGGGTTCAGCCTTCCAAGAGGCAGTGGGTTGGGGTTGCTGGGCTGTAGGAGGGATAAGCTGAGAGCTGGAAGAAGCTGCTGCCAGACAAGTAACTGGGGCTGCTCCAGCAGTGGGAGGCAGAGGTTTTATGGGTCCTCTTGGTATTTGGTTTCCTTTTAAGTGCTGGTCTCCAAGGCAGAGGCTCTGTTGTCTGCAGAAAGCACTACAAAATGTGAGAAGCAAGGTTTGGACCTGCCTGTCTGCAGCATCTCGTTGCCAGGGCTGTCGCTGGATGTGGCCCAGGCAGGTCACTGCTGAGTGTTGCCTCTGCCAAACTGCCTTTCTGTTAGGGCAGCTGGAATGAGGAGAGGCTTCTGTTTTCATCTGAGGGGCACCCACCGCTCCATGATCCCACTCCAGGGCCAGTCCCTTGCAGGGAAGGGGCATCTCCAAGCCCTGCTGGGGCCTGCAGATGTATTTACCTTTCCATGCTAAAGCTACAAAGCTGTGGAGACCTGGTGACCCCGTGTCACACCCGGGGGTACAGAGCTAATTGAGATGTGACAGCCTGCAAAAGCAAACTGCTCCTTGGAGGCCAAGAAAACAAAGCTGATGAGCAGATGCGAAACCTGATGCTTTAAGAAGCTCCTGGAAAAGCATCATGAGCAAAGTGAAGGTGCATCCCAGCCATGGCCTCACTGGTGCTTCTGTGTGCAAACAGGGAATTTGGGCAGATACCTGACCATGCCCTGCAGTTTTGGGTGGCTGGGTGCTGTGGAGGTGTGGGAGGGCTGGTTCCTGGGAGAAGCCTCTGAGGGCACTGAAGGGCTGCAGGGACACTGGCTGAAGCGGGCAGATAAATTGGCACCTACATCATCAGGTCACCTGGGAGGGAAAGATGAGTGGGTGATGAGAGAGCAATCCTGAATACCCAGAGAAATGGTGAACTCCTCATGCCCGAGGTAAATTAAAACTGACCGGGAACTGCCTGGCTGAGATGGATGAGGTGTGTACCCCTAAACAGGGCTGCATACAGGCTGTTCCTCCCTGCAGGAGTGAAAAATAAGCACAAAGAAAGTAAGCCAACAAAAATGTCCCAACATTTTTAAACTGAGTAAGACTACAATTCTTCAAACCCCCGCCCGATCCAGGGGGTGCAGAGGGACCCTGTGCCAGCTGCCCTCTCCCATCAGCACCAGCAGTCAGCGAGCACAGCAGCAGCCCAGCGTGTGCCTGTGACACACCAGCAGGCTGTTATCAGGGTGACATCTCCAAGATAAATGAGTCCTATTATTGCCTTCATTCCCAGGCAGTCCCCAGAGGCCCCTGTGCAGCTCTGGCAGCCCCGGCAGCGCCGTGGCCGAGCCCGGTGGTTCCTGCAGGGGCTCTTAACCTCTTCTTGCTCCTAAAATCTGTGCCAGCGCTCTGGGAGAGTGCTGAGGCTGCTGCACGGTGTCCTGCCAAGAGCAAGCCTGCTGCAATTGTCTCCTGGTCTGGGAGATGGTGTCTTCTGTGGTGGGACCTTCTGGAGGTGTTTTGGGAGGCACTTCCTTCCAGTTGAATTTTAGAGCTGGGAGAGCAGAGACAGGCACTGAAATACCATGGTGTGCTGTGGGTGTACTGCAGCCATCAGAAACGTGCCTGATGCTCTGGTTTAATCTTTTCCCCTGTTATTTGCCTTCATTCCCCCAGCATGTCTTTCTGTTTGCCTGGCAGGGGAGAGCTGTGCCTCACAAGCATCTTTCTCGCCCACTGGAATAAGAGAGCTGGTAAAACTGGCCCCTCTGCAAACCACAGCAAAAGGCATGGCAGAGTTTGGGCTTGTTACCATCAGTATGAGTGGGAAATGGCTTTGGGGTTAAATCATCTTCACAATGATCAAGTTTCACAAATATCTAGTTGTGCCTGGAACTAACATGAATTAATTTGTGCAGGAGGAATCCTTTACGGAGGAAGGTGCTGCCTTGGCTTTCTAGAAGCAGAGATCCTGACTTTCTGACCTCTCCCCAACCCCAAGAGACCCCACAACAGGCTGTACACGAGCAGCCCAGGCTCAGAGCCAGCACCCAATTCAGCTGCCAGCTGGGGGCACGGGGCTCAGCCCCCCATGCCAGGGGCTGGCCCCACATCTGGGGGACGCTGAGAGCTCAGGGATGAGATCTGAGTCGTTTAATTCTATTACTCACAGGCTCTGAATAGCTGCTTTAGACACCCTTGACCTCCTGCTGCAGAGCAGATCAAAGCAAATCTCTCTGTAGTGATATACTTTATCTGATTCAAAGGGGAAGCATCCAATGAAGCGCTTGTTTTGAAAACATTATTTTACGTTGTGCCCCATTAAATTGTTGACATGTTGCCCTCTGGCTGTTTGGCATTAGTTATACTCAAACACTATCTACAGCCTTAATCTAATTTTGCCTTTCCTCATCTTTATTCCTTGATCTTCATATTACACTGCTTAACAAATCTGCTCAAGGACGAAATTGTTTCAAGACGGAGTTTTTGATAAGCCGGTGGAAAGGGCGGCAGAGCCAGGCAGGAATTGCATCTTGGGTCCTGGGCATTGGAATTCAGAGCAACCAGAAGGGACCAGGTTTGTCTAAACTTTGCTCCTTCCCTCTGTTAATTCAGCTTTCTCTTGGTCACGAGCTGAGCCAGGAGGGGTTTGTGGTTTGTATTGTTGATGAATATTTGACTTTTTGGGTGGATTTTCATGTCCCCTCCCGCTGAGGGGCTGCAGAAGGGGTGCAGGCAGGGTGGGCACTTGGCAGGCACTGAGCCCTGTGGGTGCAGTGGGACAGGCAGGGACAGCTCTGTCCCCTGTCCCCATGGGTGGCATTGCCCCATGGATGATTGCTACAGTTCTGGCTGAATCCCCTGCACGTTTCAACAAATGCCCTGATGGTTCAGGGGTATTGGTTGTGCTTATCACCCCTCCTGAGCCCTCCTGGTCCTATGCTTTGGTGATATTTTGCTGGGCTGCTTCTCAAGTCATTTCTTCAGCAGGACTGGACCCCAGCTGCCCTCTTGTTTGGTGTAAATCCATTAGGAAATCAGCAGGGAGAAAGAAGTTTCAGTGTCTTCCAGCCACTGAACCACCAGTCTGGAGGGAAGGCCTTTTGCTACCCCCACTCCAAACTGCTCCATGCTCCTGTGGTGTGTATCAAGTCATATTTATTCTGTGCTCCTTTGTGATAAGGCACAGGATTTGGTGGGGAATTTGGGAAAAGCGAGCCCTGCTGTGCTGGAAGTGTGTTCTGGATGCTCTTGCTCTTTGCATTGCAAGCCTAGATTGGAACCAGGTGAAAAAACGTGCTCACAAAGCAGCCAGTGGGGAAAAAAAAAAAAAAAGCTTGATTTTAAAAGTGTTTCATTTTGCAAAGGGGAAGAAAACCTAAACAATCAGTGCTGTTAAAATTTTCCACCACTATCTTTTTGTGCAATATGATTTTTTTTCCCCTGTGCTTACCAAAACCCCAGCTTTCAGCAGCAACACGTGGCTCCTGGGAACCAGTTTCCATCAGAGGAGCATGGAGAAGCTCCACAGAAGTGGACGAGAGGTTTACAGAATGGAAACAAGAACTTTCATTAGATCTTCTTCCAAGTTTGCAGTGCTTTCTGGTGGGTCCTCTCAGTGCTGGCCCCTGCACGAGCAGAACATGCAGCAACCCCTTAGAGCTACAACTGATGGCATCTGCACGTGGAATTCTCCAAATGACAACCTGACGACCCTGTCAGTCCCTTCGAGAGCTTTAGACAACGATCCTACAATTTTCCTGGGAGTGAAATGTGTATTTATACTTTCTGTTGCCACTAAACTGTCATGTGAATAAAAAACAATAATAGCCCCTGACAAGATGAGAAGACTCAAGGTTTTGAAAAATCCTTCGGTGATACAAAGAGCTGAATGAAACCCCAACACTGTTTAGCAGTAGCCCATCTCTTTCTGACATGGAAGAAGTTGGAAATACAGACGTAATTAAAAGGATTTGCAAAGCCATCATAACACTACAAAGACTATTTTACATTATTTTTATAATGGACTTCGGTATTTATACAACTGCTGCAGGAATCCAAATAAAAGTTCATGGTTTGTCTCTTTTCTGCCTCCAGTACATTGACTTTGGCTAAACAGCTATATTTATCAGTGCTGTGCTGGCTATAAAAGTGAAAGAAATAAACTATAAAATGTACAGTGAAGCTGAGTATTTCTTTAGGTGAGTGGGTACACGGACAGTTCGTAATTCTGGGGGTGGTGCCCACCTGGATTGCACATGAACAATGCCATTTACAGCCCTGGTCCAGATTTACAAAGCTTTTGAAAAGCAATAGGTATACATTTATCAGGATTGTAAAATGGTGTGGGGTTGGAAGGGACCTTGAAGACCATCTAGTTCCAACACCCCTGCCATGGGCAGGGTAAGCCACTCACTGCACCAAAACTGCTTGGGTTTCTGTCTGGAGAAGACAGGGAGGTAAAGTCTGAACAGCTTCCTGGGTGACCCTGCCTTTTTAATGGGAAAGAACAACATGAGGCTGAATGTAACTCTGCATTTTAAGGATTAAATTATTCATTTGATGCAAAGGGGGAAATGATGCTGCAGAGGCAAGAATGAAGATGAAATTCAAAACTAACAACTACGCAAAAAGACCCCAAAAGAAGGAGTAAGGAGACAGATCCCAAAAAGGGCACAATGGTTTAGACAATCTTCAGCTCCACAGGTTCCTCTACACACAGTAGAGTGCCAGGAAACAAAAGGTATGTGGTAAGGATCGTTCTTCATTCCTTATATTCTGCCTGATTCTGTAAGGGCCCTTGGTGAATGGTCCATTGCTCTGCTCTTGAAGTGCTGGTTGTGGCTGGGGTTGAACACCATTTGTTCTCATCCAGTAGTTCCTCTGGAGCTGCAGACCCAGAGGGTGCCCATGCCAGGCTTTGCAGGAGCCAGTCCACACACCAGGAGCAGAGCAGAGTCCGGGCTCTTCCGGGGCTGTGAGAGCAAACAGACACGTGTTTTTTTCTGGAAAGGAAAAAGAAAAACAAAACAAAACAAGTAAAAAAATTATTGTGGTAGAGTGCCTGGTCGAGTTACAGTAAATCTTAGGAAGCAGGAGCAGGGGGCAGCTCCTTACATCTGGGTTAAAGTTAATTGATCGCTTTCCCCGAGCACACAGACCTGTCTTTATACTGAGCCCGTAAAAGAAAAGTTCCCTGAAAGTCACTGGAGACAAATAATCCTTCAGGAGTCACTGCTGACACGGAATTACATTTTCAGTCATTTTTCAGTTGTGTGCGTCTCCATCCTGTCACATTAGTTTGCTAACACTTCCAATGCAACAATGAGACAAACAGAGCATTGTGCTGGTCCAAGCCAAACATTCATCTCTGCTTGGCACCGGTTCAACAGGCCTGTCAAAACTCCTGGCGAGCTGGCCAAAGCTCATTAAGTGGTTGGATGCATATTTAGCATGGAAAAGAGCTTTACCCGGGGCTCTGAGTAATGTGCGGACTGAGCAGGCAGGAAAGGGGAGGGATGGTAAGGGAGCAGAGAGCGGGATGTGTTGCTTGTGGATTGTACCTAACGTTGGAATAAAAGGATAATGTAAATATCTATTGAGGGAACATATTTCAAGGCAGAACAGAAGTGAATTGCAAAATCCCCGGGCCCAAGGCCAACCCTAAATGTGTCTCAGAAGAGACATGGATGTTATCGCTCCTCAATGTGCACAAACTCACAAGGTTGGTCTCCCTGGAATGGCAGCAGATCTGCTGACTTGAGCTTTCCTTCCAGCCAGAGCTTGGAGTGATTTGACCAGAGGCTTCTCTTACACATTGACTTCACTGAAGTTCATGGCAGGATCTGATTTTTGGGAGTCCAAAACAATCCCATGCAAAGCATCCTGAGGTGCTGGCACGAGGCTGGCTCAGCCCTGGCAGTCTGACATAGCTGTTGCAGCTGGTGAGGCATTCCATCAACAGGAGAGAGAGATTTAATTGCAGAGCCTGAACGTTTGTCTTGCCTTCTGGTGTTGAGCTGATGTCAAGCAAAGGATGATCAGGGTACGAGTGACACTTCCCCACTTATCCATATTCCCATGCCTTTCCTTTCTGGACTGCTCAGTTCCAGGGCATCTTTGCAGCAGTCTTCTCCACCTGCAGGAATGCTGCTGATTTTCACAGGCAAATGGTCAAATATTAAAGAAACTCAAATAGCTCAAAATGTGTATACACAAGACAGAAGAAATCCTTTCCTATTTCACGTATCCATACTTATATACCACTGTTCCCATAACTCTGAATTTCCTAAATTCCTGTCTAGAACTCCCAGCACTGTTCCAGTAAGTATTCACTCTTGAACAAGGAACAATGAACAAAAAGGCCTACATGTTGTAGAAAAAAAAAAATTAAAAGGGAAAAAACTTGCTACTTAAGAAAGATCTTCTTCTGTCTGCATTGAGATGATTCAATAGGAAGGCAAATAATTAAGATGCTGGAATTGAGAAATCCTTTAATACAGATGATGAAAGAAGCCATTCATGAACTAATTAACAGAATGCTTGAAGCGAATGTTAACAATTAACTGATTGAGCATTTAAAGGTGTGGTTCATTTTAAACCTGGCACCTCTGATTGCTTACTTACTTACACAGAGCAAACAATTGCTCTGTTCATTCAGTTTCTCTTCTTCCCCCACCACTTTTTTGCTCTGAGTTCCTGCAGGCCCTTAGAAGGTCCTTTAATTTACAGCGATGCCCATCCCGATCTGCGCAAGGAATTCAGGATCATCCAGGACTGTGGTTTCTGTGCCAGGATCCACCTTTGCCAAGGTGAGCGTCTCCTGAGATCTCTTTGGAAGGTGCTGAGAGGTTATTGCTGCTGGGTTTTGTCATAACTGTCAATCAACTATGAATTTTTGAGTTTCAGTGCCTGTGATCTTAAAATGGAAGTTAATTATGCTTAAAAGTGCACAGAACTACCAGAACTGATTTAAAGTCTGTGAAAACAGGAGGAGTTCAATCTTCCTGATTTAAGTAAAGGGCTTAATGAGCATATCTGGGAGCAAGGTAATGTCCTGGATAAATGTGATGACTTCTGGTGGATGGGTTGACTTTCTGGTTGAAACAGAAGATGAGGAGGTCATGTTTCCCTGAATGTTATCAGTCTTACCCATGGCTGATTCACCCACGGACAGGGTAGGTAGTCTGAGCTCATTGCTTCAACTCTGGCTGGGAATGGGTGTGTGGCTTCAGGTGAGCGCAGTCAGGTGAAGACAGGAATTATTTTCAACCACACTTCAAACTTGGAGCAGATAGTTTTGCAATCTTCCTCCTGTAAAGCCCCTTTTCTGCTGAGGGATAAGTTCACATCCTGCTCCAGGCTTTGGGGAGTTAACAGGCTGCAATGTTTCCTTTCCACAAAGTTGAGACAGAGGAGAGCTGAGAAGACATCCAGGGCAGGATTTGCTTTATCTCTCTGGCCTTTGGGTGACTTACTTTCTCTCTGTGGTGAGCATTGTTTCCTTTGCATGTAGTTACCTGACACACTTACCTGACACCTCATCACCGCCTGGGGCTGCAGTTTTGCTGGGTGTGTCAAGCAAAGAGTGCCCTGGGGGCAGCAGCGTTTGGCGAGGGTAAAACCCCTCTCCGAGCTCGGGTTTCGAACACGATTTTTTTGCCCCCACTTCTCCAGGGCTTATTATCGGAGGACTCCGGGCTCAATTAGACCATAAAAGCTGCCTGACACTGTGATTTATGGGATCTTAAAGGCGAGCGGTGCTTATCGGCCGCGGAGCGCAGCGAGGGCCCCCGTGTGCCAGTGCCGTGCCCGCAGGATGGAGCGCGGCTCTGGAATTCTGCTGGGAGGAAGGACCGGGAACCCGAGGGGCTGGACCGCTCAGGGCAGGAGGGAGCGAGCGAGGATGCAGGGGCTGATGGATGGTACCTGGCACTGCTGCTGCCGGTGCATCCACAAGGAAGGGTTTCAGAGGTGCCCAGCTCCACAAGCTGTTTCCGAGCTCGGGACGTGCTTCTCAGGAGTGGTTTTCCATTTGGAGCGTTTGGGAGTCTCTTCATTTCTAGAGGCTCTGTGTAGTCTGGAGCGACTGGGAAAGCATGGCCCCATCACAAAAATCCTAGTTAATTTTTCTCCAGCTGACAGAATGGCTGACACACGTCCCTTCTCAAAGCTGGCCAGGAACCGAGCCCACTAAATTACTGTGGTTTCTTTTTTAAAAAATCAGCATCTTCAAACCAACTTCTTTTTTGGAATCACGGGCATCTCTGGTGCTCCTTTCCAGCACGTGCAGAATCTGCAGCCCGTGCTCAGTCACAGCTGGCACAGTGGGATAGAGGAATCGCAGCCTGCCGGGAGCTGTGCCTCTATTCCTGCCTGTCCCTGCTCTGGCTCGCGCCTCCGGACATCCCTCTGCTCTGGCTGCATGGCCAGAGGGAGGTGACGTTATTGCTGTGACTCACAGCATTCCCTCTCTGGCTTCCCCAGCCAGGACTGGGTTTCTCAGCCCGTGGAGAGGCAGGAAGGTGTTTGACAGATCTGTGGTTAGATGCCTTTGTGACAAGCCCGTTTTCAGCAGCTCCAGGTCCAAGGTTGCTTTTAAAAGTCTTATAAATTAAACTACTTCTTTTTTTGCCCTTTGGTGTTCAAGCATCTTAATGTGCTATGAAAGAAATGCCTCATGACTAAATACTGTTCTCCTACAATGGATGCCATAGCATGGAGCTGCTGGCTCCAGCACAACATCTGTTAAGCATCTAGTGATTATAACTAACTGGATTTTTCACCTTAAATGAGGGTTCTGTGAACAAATCTGCATAGTTCTGTTTGTGGTCCTCCAGGTGATGAGGGAAAACGTGGCTGCAAGACTTTGATCTCCAGCTACTCTTATCCCAAATCACTGTTGAGAAGCTTAATTGTGCAAGATGCAAAATAAAAGCTCTGTTAAAGCAGCACTTAGGTTTTTAAGGAACTTAGATTTGCAGTTAAGATAACAAAATGCAAAAGATACTAAAAGATAAGGTTCTAACTGTTCGCTTGATGGTGCTGTGTATCCTGCATATCTTTTATGATGTGAACCCTAATACAGACATTCTACCAAAAAAACCGCCAGGTTTAATATTGGTTTGCTTGTAAAAATACATTCCATAACGTGAGCAACGTGCAGCCTGGCTGGCAGGGAGCAGGAGGACAGTGGCTGTGGCACTGAGCTGGCTGAGCATCCACAGGTGGTGGACCTGACCCCTTTCCATGCCCTGTGCCAGGCAGAGCTCCAGCAGCCCATTTTGGAAACACCCACTGAGCCAGGAGGCTCCCTGCTTCCAGCAGACATCTGTGGGCAGGTGCTGTTTGGCCTTGGTGCCTTCTTTTCATCCCTCCCCCTGCCTACAAAAATGCATCAGGGTTGGCTGGGTTTGGTATTCCCACCCCTTGTCTTCACCATTTCACTGTTCTAAAGCACCAAACCCATGTCTTGTAACACTACAGCGTGGGACACAAAGTCCTTTCCCCAAAGAATTTCAGATGTCTCTGTACTAGAGGGTTTAATCTGACAGTTGATAACCAAAGCACAGAGATATTTTTCTGTGTGTGTGTGTTTTGGGTTGAGTTTGGTTTTGTTGGAAATTAGGGTAAAAGGAACGCCAGGTGATGACTGAAATTAGAGTATCCTTGAGAAGCAGAGAGATGTGGTCCCAGTCAGATGCGAGGGAAAGGGAGAGCTGGCAGGTGACAAAGGGAGATAAAGTAGGTGATGCTGGGGACAATCTGATCACATGGACTGTCCTGGACAGACAGAGGAGAAAGCAATGGGATGTAGAACAGCACAGGAGTAAAACTTTTGTCTCTGGCAATAAGATTTGTATTGGGGAAAGGGAACTGCAATAAAGACTTTCTTAAGAGTTACTATGAAACTTAAGAGTTTCTTAAAATATATTATCCCGTCCTTCAAAGAGACTGAGTTAATTTTAGTTAGTTTTGGGAGTTTTTTTAATAATGCAATAATCAACAATAGATTAAATCTCCATTCCATTACAAATCTTTCTGCACAGTAACAGCAAGGCCAAAATCTCTGGTGGTACACAGAACACGTGATCTGAACTCAGACCTGGCTGGAGTGCGCTTTATTCCAGGGCTAGCAAGACTGTCTGCCCAGATCTTTCCCTTTTACAGGCTGTGCCTTTGATGAAGGCCTGTCTGGAAAGCCTGTGGGTGTTACCCAGCCCCCTTGACAGATTTAGCCCTACAATAAGTGCTCAGAGACTTCAGTGCCTGTAAATCAATTTTCAAAGTCTCTCCAGCCTCTGAGACAGGCTTTGCTGCCAGCAGGCACAGCTTGGCCTGCTGCTGGGGTGCCAAGGATGCCCTACAGGAGAGGGGGGTCAGATTGCTCATTTGGCATGGCCAGAAAGGCAGTGGGATCACTTCAGGGTCCAGTCTGAGAGGTCCTGGAAGTCCTGTGTGTCTTTCAGATCCAATGGATTTTCTCTTTTTAGCTTCTTGCCTCCCCCTGCCAGGGAACTGAAGCCGCTTCCATGTGCTGAAGCTGCTCTGGCTGCTGCCCTGGGAGTCCTGTAAGACCTGAATAGGAGCTTTCTATCCATGCAGGATGGCTCAGAGGGTGGGAATGGTGAAGGAGAGTTACCTCCTCCCTCAGCACAGGCTCAGTGGGACTGTGAGAGAAAAAAGCACTGTCTGCTCTATCTCTGCGAGGCTTTCCTTGGCAATTATCCCAGGACACCCCCTGAGCAAGTCTGCTGGTGCGGAACATGCTATCTCCTCTGGAAGTAGAAAATTCCGCTCTCCCATGCTGTCTGACTCGCACCTCTCCTGGGTATTAACATTACCTCTTGAAGAAGTGTTTGTGAAGGGGAATTTAAGTGCAAAAACCGCTTACTTGACAAAACGCATAAAAAGCACAGGGGAAGGAGGAAGCGCCTTTGTGAACCTTGAGCTTCTGACACACAATGAGCTAAAGCACATGTGTGAAATGTCTCTTCCACTGACATCCTAAAAATGCCAAGTCAGCACAGGCCAGGATGCAGATAAGCGTGGGGCTGGTGAATGCTTGGGTGGGGGAGGCGTAGCTGGCAACCATATGGCCAAAAAGAGGTGCAGATGGAGGGCAGTGCATGCAGGTATTCTCAGCAAAGTCTGCTAACCTGGGATTTTGCTGCTTCACCCTTAGAACAGAGATGACTCCCAAGTGCAGGTGACAGGCACCACCCAGGCATGCCAGCCTGTGCTGAGCTGTCTCTGTCCTGTAACCAGGATGTTCTGGAGCACAGAGCAGCTCGTTCAAACCTCACCTGGCTTGGCTTCACATCAGCAGCTGGTGATCTTGGTGCCTCTTATCAGTGACATCAAACGAGAGTGATTATCCTTCAGCAATGTGTGTGTATACTGCCTTGCACGAAGTCCTGAGCATCAGCTGTATGGCTGAGGATGCTGTTTTCCAGGAGATGTGTGCACCTGTGCTCTCCTGGGTGTGGAGGTTGACAAGTCCCATTAAGCACCAAATGTTTTATCAATCATCAGAGTAAGCTAACACAGAAAACCTACTGGTTGGCAGGAAGGCAGGCCACTTCTGCCTAAGTCTGGAGTAATTTCTCCTCCTTTCTTTTCTCAAACTGTGTTTTCCTGCAACTCTGCAGGATATCAAACCCTTTGGGAAAGGGTGTGTGTGTTTGCATGTACACACGTGTGCGTGTGTGTGGAGTCCAAGCCTGGATTCTTTGAAGTGCCTTGTTTAGTGGGTCCCTGTGGTGCCTGTGCTGAAGGAGAAGCAGAATTTAACATCTGTCTGGCTGTGACACAAGGTTTCCATGTGAAAGTGCATCCAGCAAAGCACAGAGCAGGGTGGAATTCCTGCCCTAAGTGAAGTCAGTGGGAGTTTTGCCACTGACCTTGATGGATCCAGGCTTTCACCCCTGACTGTACAGTAGCTGATCCAGCTCTTCTGTCCATCAATCTCAGGGAAGCAAGTGCTGCTATAAATCGCTCCTTGAAAGAGAAGAATGGAGACAACTTCAAAGTCTCCCCTCACAGTCGTGTCCCTCAGAGGCTGGTCCTCCTGGTCAGGAGCTCTTTTGTGGGCAATGCAGCTTCTGACAGAGCTGAAGTGCTGGTATCAACTCACAGGGATTCTCATCCACTTGCAAGAAATGGGGAAATTAAGGGACAGCTTTTACTGCCCATTTGACTGGCTGGTAAATCGAGGCACTACTCAGAAAAGTGGCACATCACGTTTTTTACACAGCTGAGAAGCAATAGGTCTGTGAAGTAATAGGTCTGTCAGAGCTCTCTCAGATGCACAGAGGGTTCAGCAGGTTGTGGAATGAGCTTTGGAGCATCCCGCTGGTTTGCACCGAGCGAGGAGCGACCTGTGGGATTTTTCAAGAAGCATTTGTTCGTTGGCTTGGTCAAAGTCTTGTTTGTAAAATGGATGCTGCATTCAGACAAGATGTTTTCTCTGCCCCGAGAATTTGTTCGGTATCACCTGGCCAAAGGGAAAACACTGCAGGGCAACAGAGAGTGCAGCTGCCCTGGAGTCATTTTGGAGCAGAAGGGCATGCAGACCCCGTAGGACATGAGCTGCTGGGGACAGCAGCAGCCCAACCCACAGGGCAAGGGCTGCCTTTGCAAAATACCATATAGATAGTGATTTGCAGATCTGAGAAAACAAAGAAAGGACCCCAGTGACAGGGAAGGCTGTTCCCACTTCGCAAAGCTTTCTCCAGCTCTCACAACATCCTCAGGGTTGCTGGAGCTTTTTTTCCCCCATCGTGAGCCCCCACTGACTTGTGGGCCTCTCGCTGGCAATTTGGGCAGAATCTGCTTTGTTAGATGGCCTCCTGCTGCTCTTTTCTTTCCTTCTCTCCCCACCCCTTTCTCTTTTCTTTAAAAGCTTTATTGAGAAGCAATAAGTCGTTTCCCACTTCCCTGCCTCTCCCTTCTCAGACTCCTTTCCTAAGTCACTGGAGTTTTTTTCACCTATATATGTAAGTTGACTCAAATAATATTCACCCTACTGTCAGTTCTCTGCTAATAAAATAAACAGATCGTTATGAAAGTCCGAAGTTTAAAAAGTTGTGGTTTTGGGTTCCTCTACCACCTATTTTTTGTGAGGGGTCTCGTGCTGCTGTGTGTGATGACTGAGAGAGAAGATGGATGCTCAGGTCCTGGCCACCCTTCTCAGGACCCAGACAGTGCTTGGACAGAGTTAATTAAAATAATAATCCAACTTTCCACAGCAGCTGAGATGTTTGTAGGCTCATCATACCCCTCTGGAGGCTCAGGTACTTCCCTGGGTGAACACAGGAACGTTTACCACCTCCCCAGGCACGAACAGTGCTCACAGACCTGAAGTTTCTAGACCATCCAGGGCAGAGTGAGACCCTTCTGCTCATCAAGGTGACCCTTCAGTCCCCACACTGTGGGCAGGGAAGAGCCTCGGTGTAACAAGGCTTTGTGTGAATTTCTGTGCAATAAATGGGCCACTGGAGTAAAAGAATGTGAGAGCAGCTCTGCAGAGCAAAACAGTGACACGAGGTCCAGGACAAAAGCCCCAAGAGCTTCACTTGCCTCTTCCCAGAGTAACAACTGCCATTATAAATAATTTGCTCCTTTCATTAAAGCTCCGGTAAAAAAGAAAATTGGCTTCAAAATTTCAGATGTAAAGTACTAAATTGGAGGAGAGGTTAGCTGGAGAAAGGTCAGCTTTTCCAAAGGACCCTTTTTGGGCAGCCCTTCAGATGGCATTAACTGTCATCTTCGGGAATAGCTCACCTAGGGCCTGTCTGATCAAAGTCCTGAATTGTGTCATTTAGGATAAAACAATACAGAATTCAGGGGAAAGAATTAAAACAGGCAATGCAGTTTCCACCTCCCCCTCTTTTCAGCTCGGAATGGCTGTTAGCAGACCAGAGGTACCTTTATTATTCCATCCATGGTGAGTTCCTACTGTAGACGCAGGAATGATGCTCCAGTTTCCCTCTGTTTTGCAGGCAGAGCTTTGTTATCAGCTTTGGGTGCTCTTATAAAGATATTGATCTTTTTCTTGGGCTGATTCAACCTGTTTTCCATTTTTATCCTTTTCTGTATCAGTCCAAGGGGCGCTGCTGCTGCCACGGGCAGCACAGAGAACCTGCACTGCAGGAGACAAACCCCTCCTGGGAAATCTCTGCTGGCTTCAGATAGACCTTAATTTATTTGGTAAAGGCCAAACTGTAAACAAGCTAATCTCCCCCTCAGGCCTCAAAAGTCCTTCTAATTATTAGCACCAGAAGGAAGCTGAGTTAGATTCCTTCTCCACCGAGCTGGAGGGGTTATAGCCACTTCCAGGCCTCTCTTTAATTTTTCAGCAGCAGCATGTTTGGGTCTGTTCTGGTAACCAACAATAAATTCAAGGTCTTTGATGGGTGCTCTTAATTTGCTGGGTCTGTGAGCACCACAGACTTATTTGGATGCTTTGTGGAACCATGTCCTGGACCAGGGTTTTGTGATTTACCACTTTCACTGCAGCTCAGGGAATATAAAGGATGCAAAGAAGGTATGTGGAGAAACACTGGGGTTTTTTGTGCCCTCCCATTTCTCTTGTTCATTCCTCACAGGTAAAAGAGTTCTCTTTCTTCCCAGCCTCTTTTTATCTCAGAAGCTATAATATTCACAACTGAAAAAAAAAAAAAAAAAAGAAAAAGGAAAACGTAAATGTAAAGTGGTAAATCTCCAAAGTCTGGAGACCACAGAGCTTCTGAATAAGATGGAGCTGCGTGAAGGTAATTGCAGGGGGATAAAGGATGTCTGTGTCCTCGTTGTAGGACATGGTTATCATACATGCTTTCTGTATTTTGTGGTACAGTGTGTTTTGTCAGTCAGCTGGAGCTGCAGGGCGTGTATAAACCAGCTGTGTGTATTTAGGGAATTCAGTTATCTGGACCCACAGATCTGCATTTTTTCTCCAAAATGAAAGGCAAAAGGTGCTTTTCCCCTTGTACACCTGCAGCTGGGTCTTCTGTTTGCTCCTGTGTCTCCTAAGCTGCCAGGTACTTTTAAAATCAGCCTTGGATTTGCATTCCAATTTGCAGCTTTTAAAATGTGACTATGGCAAATCAGAGAGTCTTGAGCAACCACACCACTCAGGTGAGGACAGTCTTATCCCGCTCTGTGAAAAATATTCCTTCCTCACCCAATATTTGCAGAGACTCCCCCCTCCCTCCATTCTTTCCTCCTCAGCTGCCTCAGAGAGCTCCTGCTCTTTTCTGTCCTTTTTCTCACTTGCACTTTCCCTCCTTCCCTTGGGTCCACTTCGGATTTCTTCTGAAATAACTCTTTTTGGAGGGGGGTTACCCTCACAGTGGGTTTTACACCAGTGCACTGCTTTGATCCCGAGGTGATTTCCTCAGGGGCTCTCACTGCTCCCATTCAACATCAGTGAAAAGGAATGTCTCTAGGTCCCAGCCAGCCCTGCTCACCCCTTGTGCTGCTGCTGGCAGGGACCAAAGCCAGTTCCTCCGTGCCAGCCTTGGCTCTGCCCGCTCCAGCCGGCAGCGATCCGTGCCGCTGGCTGCAGAGCTGGGCGGCTTCCAAGCTGCTGGAGGCAGAAACATCAGCGTAATTTGGAGGTCTGAGGCTCCAGTGCTCAGGGGGTGAAGGGAGCAGCCTGTCCTCTGGCAGGGAGGGCAAGCTCCTGGAGCATCACTGCGGGGAAGGAGCCACCAGAACTGCCCTAATCCCCAGACTGGATGGTGACTTTTACCCAAGCCCTTTTCTGATGAGGAAGGAGAAGGGGGAAAGCATTTAGGACTCAGTGAAACTTTTCCTTTTTAAAAATGTCTGCTTTCATCTGAAAGGCCCAATCCAGATCTTTTTGATGTAACACACAAGCAGGTTTCCTCTCCCCACCCCTTTCCAGTACAGAGCTCAGCCTCCAAAGAGGAATGCTGACAGAACTCCTTCCTGGAAAGGACTAAGGAAATTGTACCCCTTAGATGGCTTTCCTTTGGTGCACATGATGGGCATACAAGAGGTGTACCATTCACACTTCCAGCACAGAGGAGATATAGTTTTTGCCCCTGTTGTCCTTTCTCCACACTGCTGGCTGGAGATGCTTTAAAACTGTCTCCAAAGTTCTGTGTAACCTGGAAAGGCACCCGTGCAAAGGCAGCACCAGTGTGTGAGGGCATAGAGAGGTTTTGGAGGATGGGAGATGAAATGAGGGGCCCTGGGATGTCCCTTCTCCTCCCCACCAAGGATGACCCTGCAGTTGTTCTCATGGGCTGCTGTGAGCAGTGAGCAAAGCCAGCCCGAAACAGCAGTGCTGGATGTGGCTCCCCTGGGCCCCCTCCTGCATGGGGAAAGGTTGAGGACCTATGACACTTGTCACCATCCCCACAGTGGCATGAGGAGTCCTTGGGCAGCAGGTGGGACTTGAAAGGTGATGGTTTCCACTGCATTTGCATTCTGAGGCTTGTATTCTTTGCTGTTCCTGTGAGGAAAGCACAGATGTATTTTTTCTTCCCTTAGTTTTTAGTTCAGATAGATTTTGTTTGGCTTTTCCCTGAAGCATTGGAGACTGATGGCAGCTAAAGACTGGTGCTGGGCAGAGAGTCTGCTCCTGATCTATGAACATCTCTCCTGTGCCTCCCTGGTGTTCTGCTCAGGGGCTAGTAGGCAGATTTGAAAGCTGGTAACACTTCCCTCCCCACTCCTTCCCATCCCAAAAAGAGCTGTCAGGGCAGTGTTTGCCTTCTTCATCAGGGGTTGCCGTGGTCCTGACTGTTTCTTGGCACCAGCTAAGAGGGTCAGGGCACTGCCAGTAGTCTCCGTATCTTCTCTTTCTGGTGATCTTTTAGTACTTAATTACTTTTGATCTTACCTAGATCAACTGTTTGCTGGAGGTTGTCAGAGCTACTGGAGGTGGTAGATGCTTCTTTAAACCCCCCAGTCCCAGCACCCTCATGGTTAGACTCAAGGCCAGGTTGCTGCTCACTCCTGCCTCTGCCTGAAGGGATCAAATTGGAGAATATGGACATATGGACACCTCACAGATGTGGTTAAGCCCAGGTAACTGACTCCTGTGCCCGTCCTTGCTGCTCCCTTCAGGAGACTCCTTTGTCTGGAGCTGCTGGAAATCAAGCATTCCCCAGTATGCAGCTTATTTCAGTGTTGTTCCAAAGGCTGCTGGAATGCAAGAGATTTCCAGAGTATTTTAATAAATAGAAAAATGTAAAACAAGTGCAGACGTGCTGGTTCCTGCCAACTCTCCTTCCTTTCCCATTCGGGGTGTGTGTTGCATTACTTTTTTCTTAAAGCACCAGCGGAGGAAAGAGAGAGGCTGCAACAACGTGGGAGAAAAAAACAAAAAAAACACACATCACTGCCCTGCTCTTCCTTTCCCCCAAACCTCTCTGAATAGCTGGTCCCATGACGCTCTGCCCCCCCCTCCAAGCAACCAAGCAAGTTTTCCCATAGGAAGCGCCTCTGGGATTAGAAAGCCGAGATTTTTATACGGAGCGTGTTTGTTTCTCTGATCAGGCAGGAATATAATGGCCGAGTCAATCACTTGTCAGCGAGGGCTCATTACAGCAGCCGGAGGGCAGGCTGTGCGCAGCGGGGTGTGTGGCACGGGCAGCTCGCTCTCTGTGCCCCGGCACTGCTCCATTCTCTCTCCCGGTGCCGATGGAGGTCACAGGGGCTGGGGGTGCCCCCGGCGGGGCTGCGGGGCCGGAGGATGCTCAGCTGTCTCTGCCGTGGCCGGGTCCCAGGGGCTGCTCCGCGGACATGTGCCACCCGCGGGGACCGTGGGCAGGGATGGGGAGCCCATCCCACGCCTCTCCTGCTGCACATCTGCTCCTTCCCGTTCCCTCTTCGCTTCCCGACCCGCCACGAGGGCTCAGCGCTCACCCCGGCTCCCGAAATCGCTGCGAAATGAGGGCAACGCTAATTAGCGCAATTAGTCCTTTGCACTTTCCCTGATGGAAAATGAAGGCAGCGGTCGTCCCGCTGCATCCAGGCGGAGCTTTGCCCGGGGCTGGCCGGGTGTGCGCAGCGGAGACGTGCTGGCACCTCCCCGTGCCTGCCGAGCTGACCTGGGGTTAATTGAGACGAGGTCTCTTAACCCATTTTGCAAAGATAAATTTGTTGCCTGTGTCCCTCCCGGCTGCGGGGTTACGGCTTTCTCGCCTTGCTGGTGTCCCGCCAGCTCCAGGAGACGATCTCTGGGCTCTCTTGCCTGGAAACGGGTTGAGGCAGCAGGAACATCCCCAAGCCAGAAGCTAATCCTGCTCCACGCGACCAGAA
Source organism: Empidonax traillii (assembly GCF_003031625.1). NCBI lineage: Eukaryota > Metazoa > Chordata > Aves > Passeriformes > Tyrannidae > Empidonax > Empidonax traillii. The sequence continues at coordinate 880,921 of NW_020955626.1, read as the reverse complement.
ACTTATGCTTTGTAGCCACAAAAATTAGCTTCCCCCCCCACCACTCCGGAGTTAATCCTGCCCAGAGCTGGTTTAGCACAGTCTCGCCTCCCCGGTATCTACAGGCACGGAAACTCAGCCATTTTGACATTTCTGGCTGCGAATCCTGCCCTCAGCAAACACACTTGATGCTGATACAAGGTCTCTTGGCTGCCTGCGCTCGTACCCATCTGTCGCGGTGGCACCGTGCCTGTGAGCAAGATGCTCTGCTATATTCGCTGCAGCATAGGTGCCAAGCAGACCAGATGTTTTCAGCAGGAAAGTGAAATGGGAGACAGGGTCCTTTTTTTAAAACTCCTGGCTCTCCTGGCAGCGCTGTGGGGCAGGCGTGTGTGATGGGTCCTTGCCTGCTCCTGCTGCCCCCCAGCCACACACCCCAGCTCCTCGAGGGTGTTTGCTGGGCCAGCCTCACACCTGCTGCCTGCAGAGGGACAGGTAGCCTTCAGCTACCTGAGGTGGCTGGAAGCAGGAGGTCCCCATCCTCTGCCTGTCCCTGGGGACAGCCGGGAGGACCAGCTGATGCTGGTGCTGGTACCAGTGCCAGTACAGGTGCAGGTACCGGCGTGGGGCTCTGCCAGCGCCGAGGAGTTCACGACGATCCTCACAGCTGGGTTTTGCATTTCGGCACCTCTCCACAGCCTGTGAGTCAGCACTTGCTCAGCCCTCAGACGAGTCCCAGGAGAGACAGTAAATAAGATGTTATTTTCCTCTCCGGCTGAGCGGTAATTTTCTGCCAGCCCACACGAGCAGGGAATTGCGGTGCCTAATCACAGCCCCTTATCCCCCTGGCAGTGCTGCTCATCCCTGGGAGAGAGAGGCAGCAGGGCAGGAGCAGGCAGGGCAGAGCCAGAGAGATGGTACAAACCACAGAACAGGGAAAGGAGGATGTTCTGTGTGCATCTGGAGCCTCCTCTAGCAGATGGTCTGCACCCAGCTGTGCCTTTTGGGGCAAAGCGCTGTGCAGGCTCGTGCCCCATCGCCTCCAGTGTGGGCAGCAGCCTTCCCGAAGCTGGGGAGAAAGGAGTGGGTGGGAGTGCCTGGCTCTCTGAAGAATTTGAAGTTTTTCAAGCAGTCAAAAAAAAAAAAAAAAAAAAAAAAAAGAGGCATCAGTAGCAGTTGTGAGTGTTACAGGAAACAACTGGTTGGTATCTGTTCCCACCAGCAAGAGAAAAATCAACCCTATAGGATTACAGCCTGCTTAAATCTGTGAATAAAGGATGTTTGAAGTTCCTCTCTATTAACAAAACCCCTGGAGTTTTTTTTCTTGATATCGTTGTCAGGGAAATGTTGAGGTTGGAGATATCCACCCCTATGTATGCTGGCTCTCCTGTCAGATGGGAGAGCTGGAAGAAATGTGTGAGGGGGAGCTTTTTCCCAGTGCTGAGACTGTTGAATGAGACAAATCCCAGGTAAGCTGGAGTGGCCACCCATAGAAATGCCACTTGGCAGAAGGAGAAATGTGATTCTTTAGGGTTACTTACTAAGGAAGCGGAAAAATTGCATTTAAAACACAAAGGAAACAAAAAGTTTGATTAACCCTTGTGAAAAGCTGTTGGTTCTATATTTATCGTTCTGATTGACTTAAAAACTGAACTGCATCTGTGTTATTCTAATTAAGCAGCTCAGTGCTTCTGCAGTGTCGTAGTGAGCCTCTTGTCATGCAGTCGAACTCTGGAAAATAGTTTGAAGGCTCCTGAGACCAAAACGTGTATTTTTATTGCTTTTGGCTGATGATGTCTGTGGAAGTTGGAGCAATGACCTGATAATTTGCCAATCACCATGAAACATGTGCTGTTAAACTTCTCTCCTGTGTGTCCCATGTGAAATCTCGGCTGCTTCAGATGCATTATGAAATACAACTGAGCTTTTTTAATTTATGGGGAGTTGTGATAGACCTGGGAAGCTGATGCTGCTGGCTTTCAAACAGATGAATCTGTCTTTTTTTCAGTGCAGAAAATTGAACTTCTTGCTCTTTGTATTAGCTTGTGCCTATGAGGACTAAGCCAATTTGCTGAGCCAACTCCAGAGCTTGCAGCATTTGTTTGTTTTAAAGTAGTGCTGGCCAGAAAACAAAGATCCTGTAATACTACTGTAGTGAGGCCTTGGGTTTCCTTACCTTTAATTACGAAACCTTGGAAATTTTTCTTTTCTGGAATTAAAAGCTGTTGAGAGACAGAAATTCATCTACTGTGGACAACAAACGCCTACGGAAGAGCCACTGCCTGCTACTGCTGCTGGAGACCCTCGTCAGAAATCCTGTTCATCAAAGCTGATGTGGTTCCCAAAAAAACAAGCTGGTTTCAGTAGATCAGGGCCCTCTTTTTGTCCCCTTTCAAATCCAGCACGCAGGAGGAATCAGAGCAGTTTCTGACCTGCCCAAAGTAGAGAAGGACAAGCCCTTGTGAAGCCTGTTCCTGGTGCAGGGAGGCTGGAGCAAGGTTAAAGGCAAGAAAAGGACTCCTCTTGGCAAAATTACTTTAAGACTTGAGGTATGTTTAATGAGATTAAAGTTCCCTGGCTGCTCTCTCTTGCTCTCTTCCTGTGCTATTAAATTTCCACTTGAAGTCCCCACCCAAGCCACCAGAGCCACTGGGGACACCCGTGGGAGCCCTGGCAGGCTGGAGAGGTGTCAGTGCCCCTGCAGCACCCCCGGGGTGTCTGCAGGCAGGGCACCCAGTGTGGTGGAGCCTCCTTCTCCCCACGGGACTCTGCGGTGCCCCAGGGACACAGAGCACCCCAGGAGGGGAGCAGGGCTTTGGACACAGCCAGAGGATGAGGCATGGAAGCACTTCAGTACTTGTTCTCTTGTCTGCAGCTAGTTTCTTCAGAAGTCTACTCTGGAGTAGAGGGAATAACTTGTGATTATTTCTTCCCCCCACCACTTGGTCTCTGGTCCCTCCCCACCTCATGTCTACATTAGGATGCCGTGATTGAGCCGCTGATCCATTTCTGGGACCTTTTCCATGCCTTCCAACATACCTGGGGAAGGTCTCTGGCAGCACTGCACATTTCCACCCTGCATGCTATGGATGCCCAGGGAGGTGGGCGTGGAGTGCTCATCCTGCAGGGCCATGCAGAGGCTGGGGAGCAGCTGTCACCCTGGATCCTGTGCTGACAGCCCTGGAGCAGAGGATAAAGGAGCAGTAACAAGATACCAGTTGAACCCCCATCCCTTCTGCCAAGGGGCAGACAGGGTGCTTCTGGGCCCTTCCCACCTCCCTTCTGCCAAGGGCTGCTCTTGGATGACTTTCCAATCTGCTTTTCCCCACTTCCCTCCAGGCTCTCCAAAGCAGGGGAGAGCTTGCTCCAGTCTCCTGCCAAGCCGCCTGCCCTCTCCTCAACATGCCCATCATTGCAGCACTCAGGCAGTTCCTGCCTGGGGGTCCCTCCACCCCTGTGGGATCAGCCTGGCTGGTGGGTCCCTAAACCCTTAAGGAAAGTTGGGCTCCATGAAGCCATGGATCAGGATTGAGCCCCCAGCATATTAAATCATTGGGAGTGGTCAGAAAAACCCCAATGCAACCCTGGAGCTGCCTGCCAGGTACCATGCCCTGCCCTGCCCTGCCCTGCCCTGCCCTACCCTGCCCTGCCCTGGCTGCCCGCCCAGCAGTGCAGGACGGTCTCTCCTGACAGACAGGCTGTGCCATCCTGCTCGCTCCAGACCTGAAGGAACCTGGGAGTCCCAGACCCCCCTCTCCTCAGCCATCCCCCTGCCCAGGGATGCTCTCCCTGCATCCCAGTTGCCCCCAGCGCTGCTGAAGGAGAAACCACCACCAAAGGGTATTTTTAACATCACCTTGGTGAAACCTAAAGGCTCGAAGTCTGTTGGCAGACAGAGAGCTATTCTTCTCATTCTGATGAGGAAACTATTTCCTTGTACATCTGGTTCATATTTTTCTTTAGGTTTCTGCCAGAAACAATTCTGAAAACAAAACGCAGAGCCGAGTGCAGTGAATGTATACATTCCTGAAAGATTCCTTCACCGCTCCTCTCAGACCCAAACCTACCAGTCCTCTCTACAAACCTTCTTTTTTTTTTTTTTTTATTTTTACCTTTTCCATTTTTCATTTCTTTTTAATTAGTTTTCTTTTCAAAATGCGAAAACATATGGCCTGATTAGCTCTGGAACGCTGCTGCCTGCATCGTATAAAATGATCTACATTTAGAAAATAATTACAGGGAATAGGAGGGGAAAATACTCCGCCACAGAGATTTTTTTTATATTTTTTTTTCCTTTTTCTAATTGTTTAAGCCTATTATCTCTCCAGTCAGATTTGTCTGGAAAGCCTTATTAATGACTGTGCGACACGAGCCTCACGCTGGGGCCTTGTGGCTCAGAGATTTTGTGTTTTTCTTTGAAATCCAGGTTTCGGACTAGAAGAGGGGAAGTGGCAGCCAGCAGTGTTTGAGGCCACGCTGGGCTGCAAAGCATCCTGCTTTGGTCTGCTGCCACAAGCACGTGTGGGCAAAGGGCCAGGGTGGCTTTGCTGGGTGGGCAGGCCAGTGAAAAAAAAATAGGAAAAAAAGGGGGGAAAAAAAAAAGGGTTAGTGATATCCTAGATGCAGTCCACTTAAGCCCCAGTAATTGGGAGGGAGGGGATGGGGAGGTCACGGGTGGGTGCACCCGAAGGCTGCCTGTGCCACCTGTGAGATGGATGGCACCCACAGTGTTGTCATAGCACCACACTCCTGCTCCTGTATCCACTGCTGAGGGAGTGCAGCAGCTGAGAGCCACCGGCTCTGCCTAATTGGGAGCAGAGGCAATGCGTTAGGAGAGAAACGTGTGGCCCCAAATTATTTATGTTCCTGGTGGGAGTTGTGCAGTTGCTGTGTGACAGTCTCTACTCCCTCGCCGAGGTATCCAAGCGATGCCTGAGCTGGAAGACGGCGCGTTTGGCAGGTGACGCTATGGAAATGTTTGCAAACAATTTACTGAGGGAGGTTTGTGTCGTGAGAGAAAAAAAATCAGGGTCGGGGGCAGGACCAGGTTTTTGTTTCTGGCTTAGTGAGGCTGAGGTTCTGGGTGAGGACAGAGGGGGTGAGAGGTGGTGGCTGGGAGACAACCTGCAAACCACTCAGTACATCTTGACATGCCCTTTAACCTGATGTAGATGCTCTTTTTAAATGCCTGTGGAAGTGCAAGGAGTCCTGTTTGCAGCAGAAACGGGGGGACACCTCTGCTCGACCACTCCACAAGATGCCATGTGGAGCAGTGAGGGGAGGGATGCGATTCCTGGCAGGATGGGGAACCAGAGCCTGCTCCTTCCCTGCAGGGAGTTGCTTGCTTTCACTCCAGTAATTGCTGCGTGCTTGGAAACGCTCCTGCTAAAAGACCAAAATGACTGATTACAAAAATTGGAAAGGATTAAAATCTCTAAAACAATGCAAAGGGAAGAAAACAGATGAACTAGCGAGGGAATGGGCTTATCACTTCTTGAGCAAACAAACAAGTGAAAGCTAATTTTCTGAGCTGGCAAATGAATGATTAATGAACCAACCCATGATTAACCCTTCATCATGAGCTCACCTCCTCGGGTGACTGCTCTGCACGGCTATCGCTCTGTTCCACACTGGAATAAAGACACAGTCTGATGGTCATAAATCTGTTGTGCAGGTTGTATTTCAAAGGGTTTTGACGTAGCAGGTATATCTGGGGAAGGACGAAAACATGGTTTAAAGGTGTTCCAGATGTACAGTGCTCTGGATGGGGTGGTGTTTCCAGAGCCACCCATCTGTGTGTCTCTCCCAGCGTGGCAATAAACGAACCCCCTTGACGTGGGCACAACATATTTTAAAATATGGACTTGTCTTTTTATCGCATTTTGTTAAATGATTAATTTGCCTTATATTAAGTTAAAATGAGCTCATTAAAAGATTTCTTTTTTTCTTTGAAAGCGCTGCTCATTATATTATCATTTTAAGTAATTAAATCAGAATAAATGGCTCTGTGAAGCTATTTTAATGTAACATCTAATTATATCTGACCTAGACACTGAACTATAATCATTAACTACATGAACTGTGTAATGTTCTGCAGACTCTTTAATAATTTATACAGGCTGAATTCAGCTGCTTGGAGTTGTAAGCTGAGGCAGTTAGATGCCATGCACCTGTAGTGGTGTGGGACAGCTGATGTGAGTTTGCCTCTCAGGCTGTTTTCATCCTTGCCTTGGTTCTGAGAAGCTTTTCCTGTGAAGCTGTGCCTGCCACAGGCTTGGTTCAACCTGGCTGGGGTTGTTTCTCCTTTATTGTGTGCACAGGGGTTGAGCACCTTGTCTGGGGCACATGAGCGGTTTGCTGTTTTCCTCAGTGGGACACTCGTGTCAAGGTAAGGTATTTATACAATATATTTAAACTGTATTAGACTGTGACTTAGACATTTTCATGAGTGGCCAGCCTCAGTTGCAAGAAGCTTTGGCTTTGCTGTGTTAACTTGTACGCTTGTTGTGTCTTCTGCAGAGGCTCAGCTTGTGTTTCCATTTTCAAACGTTTTTTCTCATGCATTTGCATACGGATTCCAGATTCATATTCCTTGAAAGCCTCACTCAAGTTAGATTTAATCCTGAAATAAATTTGCTTGGGTAAGGAAAAATTGGTCCGTGGGAGTTTTAACCTTGCCCTAACTGAGAGAAAAAGGAGAGGGGCTGGATGCTGCCATTACAATAGCTGGTCCATCCATCTTCCCTGCAATGCCATGGGCTGGATGCCCTGTGGTGAGGGAACAGATGTACCATGTTGTAGCACTTCCAAAAATTACTGGTGCCACCTATTGGTGGAAAACTGCAGATTAAAACCTGATTAATGTGCATTTTTATGCCCTCTGCTTATCTTTCTCCAGCTGACAGGTGGGTCGAGCCAGTTTTACTGTTAGTTTTAATATCAGTTAGTGTTGGTAAATACTGTCTGCATTCCTCGTGTATCTGGGGTGTGATTTGCAAACAGGAGGGTTTGCCGTGGGCAGGCAGCTCCTGGTGGACACCTGTAGCCTCAGGGATGCATCTGTGGAGTGGGCAGGTAGGCAGACCTGCTCCCAGAGAGCAGTGGAGGGCAGACTGAAAGGCCAGGCTTGTGTAAATGGTGCTGCCGGATGTGTCAATAAACCCACTCGGCTTAGGATCAGTGTTGGGTGTTCCCACAGTGCTGCCCATGGTTGGAATGAGGAGGGAGGGGTGGTGTATCCCACATGGGTGGTGATGCAGTGCTGCTTTGGGGACCCCATGCTGGATGATTTCACCAACCAAAGGACGTGGATACAGGTGCAAAGGCTTTGCTGTGTAGCCTCTGCTACGTGGATTTTTCCAGCCTCGTGGGGTTATCCAGCCTTGCAAAGGAGGTGAAGGAAAGCTGAACTCCTCCCTAGAGCCCTGCTTCCTCCTGCCTTGTTTGCAGGAGACCTTTAGCCAAGCCCTGATAGCCACAAAAAGCCCTGCTGGCCTCCTGCCTGGTGTGCTTAACCAGTTTTATAGCTGTCATATAGAACAGCCCTGTATTAGCATCAGGTTTAATACTCCCAGGAAACATCCAGCCACAGCACTGACATCATGGGCTAAAGGCTCCAAAGGTTCACTTGCTTAAGTGGCTATTTGTAATAGAGTCTTTTAATAAAATCTCATTAAAGGAGAGCTCCTGCCTGAGCCTGGTTCCTGAGGTTGCTGGAACAGAGCACCAAGGCCAGCCTTGAGCTGCTGCAAGAGGCTGGGGAGAGTAAATGGGGCCCTGCAAGGACCTGGTGAGGGCTGGAGGGAAGTGCTTGCTGCTTGTCCATGATGCTCCTGTCCAGACCCAGAGGAGTAAAAGAGCCTTGTAGGCTACTAAGCAAATGATGAGCAGTGTAGAGGGAAAGGGAGATATATATATATACACACTCTTGGCTTTTGCACGGGGACCACCCCACTCAGGAAGGACTGCTGGGAGACAAGAGAGCTTCAGATTTGTCTCCAGTTTTCCCTCCCACCAGAAGCTCAGAAATGCTGGTCATTTCAGCCCCAAAGCAAGGGGCAGAGGATGCAGGTTGCTCCCAGGTCAAAATACTGAGTTTGGTGTTTCCAGGACCTTCTTTACGTTTCCTGTCACAGTTTGGCTGAATCTTTTTTTACTGTGTGCTTGAAGAAGAATCTGAATTCCAGGGAAGAGTTTTCTAAACACTTGTCTCCTCTGTAATTTTTCTGTCATGTCATAGAGAGGAGCTGCTTGAAAGACTTTGAGAAAGAAATTATTCTCTACTTCAATCCTAGGGTTTTTTTTGTTGTTTTTTTTTTTTTTCTTTTTAAATACCTAAAAAATTACTCTTTGATGTGAAAATTATATGCACTTAGAGATATGTTAATATGAAAATGATTGGAGAAACGTTGAACATGGAGAACAGCTCATTTCCAGGCGCTTTCCTTCACCACCTGCACTTCTGACAACCTCAGTCCCATCCTTCTGTGCACAGGTCTCTCCTAAAGCCATGTTATTCACATAGTAAAAGCTGCTCCTTTTTAAAATGGGTCCAAAAGCAGGTCCTTTGTGTTTTTATTGGGGGGATTTTTTAAGAATATTATTTTTCAAGTGAAGGATTTTATGCCCATTCTGTGGTTTTGTTAGAAAGATGGTGGTGAGGTTCCTGCTCAGGAGATGCCTAAGGACCAGCAGTGTTTTCCCAGACTGGACCTGAGCTGTGCACCAATCCCAAAACCATCACCAACCGTGGCAGAGCTAAAGCTTTGCAGTAGATCCTCCTGATCCTTAGTGCCAGCAGTGGTCCCCAGCCTCCCTGCTTTGGGCGCGGATTGGAAACTTGCTGCTGATTGAACGAAAACTGCCCGTGCTGGCTGCAGATTTTGAGAAGTTCTCGTGTCTGTTCACTTTCAGAGATGTCCTACCTGTAGTTCTTTACATATGCAAAATGAGATAAGCCAGGGAAAAAAAAGGGATGGTAGTAGTGTAGCAGCAGGATTGTGTCTTCATGTTTTCTTCCCTTGCTGTCTTCAAAAGCAGAGTTTAGAGTCAACAAAGGCAGAGCTGGTATCATCACAGCTGAGGATGATTTTGTTTATGGTGGATGCCCTGCTGCATGCCTGGTGTGCTGCTGGAGATAGGAAAAGCTCTTAGAGAGCCTGAAAAGCAGGAGATGTGTCCTGTCTGTGAAGTGGGATGATGGCTACCAAGTGCTGAGGTTTAATGTGCCTCTGCTGTAACGTTCTGCCCCATCAGTGTCCCCGGGGTCCCAGTTCTTGTGGCTGTGGTCCCAGTGGCATTGCTGTGGACGTCAGGGCAGCAGCTCCTTGTGCAATGGGGTGATGCTCAGTGCCATTAACACAGAAATTTGAGCAACTGCAGGGTTTTTATTCAGAGACCAACACAGTGGTAAATGTAAAACTTCCAGTGAGCAGCTCCTGCCTGTGCTCACAGTCTGAAACGGGCAGGGAAGGCATCCTTTCACTCATTAGCCCTAATTTCCCCACTGGGGAATATCCTGACTTGCTTTATTAGTTGTTTTCCAGGTGGAATTCTTGGTAGATAATATGCCTTTGAGCTGTTAGCATAAGGCAGAGGCTGCTGTCACAGTCTTACCTCGTGCTGTCATCCCTCGGTGTGCTTTGCTGGTGTGCTCCTTTCCTGGCTCACCCTGTGGGGAGCCCTCCTGCACCACCGTGTCTTTCCCAGATGCCCTTCCTGTGTGTGGGTGGTGACCAGCAGCCTCCAGCACATCCCCAGTTTCCTGGAAATCCTTGTCCTTGTGTCGTCTTTCCCCTGATGTTGGAGTCTGGGGAAAGGGGGAAAAGCTCTTGTGTCTTCCTTTTCCTGCTTGTTTCTCCAAATGACCATCTGTTGAACCACAGGTAGTCATTCCAGGAGGGGAAAAAAACCCTCTTCAAAACAAGCCTGCTTTCAGTCCTAAATTCAAATCACTCGAAGGCACATGGGTGACTTTTAACCTTGCCTACGGGCAGAGGCAGAGGAGTAGGTGAAAATTCTCCTGCTAGCAAGGCCAGCTTTGGGTGGGCTGGGCTTATCTGGGGGGGTGAATAACATCCCAAGTTTATATATATATATAAAATATATGAAAATATATTTTTATAAAATAGCTACACCATATATTTATATTTATTTAGAATATATTTATTTATATTTATAAGGCACAAGAGAAACAAGCCCTGTCTATGAAGTTTTCTGATATTTATCTAAATATCTAAATAAATCAGTTGTAACAAGCTCTGACTTTCCCATAGATGTGACAAACTATGAAACATCTTGCATAGGGTTCCACAGCTGCTCCTGAAAGTTTAGTGTTAGCTGCCACATGGCAGCAGTTTTGATCCCAGGATGCTCAGGTTTCACCTGGGAATGGAGATATTCTGGCTCTAGGGGAAAGTTATTTTAAATGTTAAAGACGTGTGTGTTGTGAGTGTATTTAGAACTGCAGGTACTTGGAGCCTGGTACTTCTGCAGCAATGAATCAAAATAAATAAATGCAAATGTCCAGAAGAACAAAAGGAACATTAAACAGATAACAACCGCTTCGCTGGGAAACAGCAAAGTTTCAGAGTCCATAAATAAAACCTCCTAATCTAATAAATGTTCTGGAGATAACTGGAAAAAATACTGAAATGGTCACTTGGTTGTAAGGGAGCATATTTCACTCCTGCCTAGCAAAAGGACTTGAAGCCTCTGCAGTTGAGTTGATTCATAGCCCGCTGTAATGTCCCGGTTATCCCCAATCGCAGCAGGTTTCCTGCAGCAAGTACTCCAGTATGTCAATGTCTAGTTAATATTTTAAGGAGAACAGAGAACAACCAGATTGTGGCTTGCTGATGGGTTTTTTCCTCCTTCTTGTTTTTAGGAAATGGGCTAGTGATAAGAGCAGAAGCTGGACAGAAACGACTGCCTGATGTGCTAATCGCCGAGAAGATTCAACTTCCCTTGAACTCCCCAGGAAGAGAAGAAGCGGGAGGTGAGTCACGGGGAGGTGAATGGATGGTCTGAACGTGTGCCAGGATGGAGCAAACCATACCAGCTCCTGTGGGACTCCAGCTAAAATTCTGTGCCAAACTGGTGTAAACTGCTGGCGTTCTTGCTGCTTGGTAAGGATCTGATGTGTGCAGAAGAACTGGAAACTGGGTTTGCTCACCCTTTTTATCGTGGGAGTTTCTTCTCGTCTTTCTACTCGTAGCCAACACAGCCTTGTGTCCTTGTATTTCACAAAAAGGCTCAAGAATCTCTGAGGTGTGCTGGGGACAGACAACAACACCTTGTTTTCCCCCAAACTGTGCTGAGGGGGTCATGTGTACTCTGCTCCCTTCGCAGCTCTCCCTTGCTCAGCATCTTTTCTGTTCACAAGCCACTGCATATGATGCTGGTGTGACCCTGGACATGGTGCACATCTCTATCAGTGAGAAACACAAATGCTGCTCGTGGGCTTTTTAATCCCAAATCTTCCAGAAGCCCTGTGGGCTGGTTGCTGGTGGTGAGGAAGGATGTGTTGGGTATTTTGTGTTTTGTTTGGGTTCTTTTTATGCTGAGCTGAAGAAAGCTAAATTTGGTGTATGGTCTGTGCTTTTCCATGAGGAAATCCTCTCAGTGTTTTATATCTATTCTGGCCATCATGTTTATCCAGGGAAGGATGGTTGCTGGTGTCTCTTTAGGATGTTTTTAGGTTGTATGAACAGCAGCATTCAGTGCACATCTAGTGCCTTCACCTAGTGCCAAATTTGCTGTATTATGCTGTAAGTGCTGTATCTCCTGCTGCTGCCTCTGCTCCTTTCTGGGCACAACTACCCTGAGAATGTGCTTGGCTGGGTGATTAGAGAGGAAGAAAAATCCGCAGAAAGGGGTGAGTGGCAGGAACAAGGACGCACTGCGTACCTACAGGTGCGTTCCTGCCCCTTTTCAAAGGGGCACAAGGCCCTTTGGGGGTAGAGGGAGGTGGCAGACAAGGGACTTGCCTGGCAGAGCTCTCCAGCTGGCTGGGACTGTGCTGGTCTGGGCTCTGCTGCTTCCCCGTGCCTACCGCTGAGTTTCAAAGCCGTCTGCGTGTAACGCTCACGCTGCGCTCTCAAGTTACCGTGTCTGAACTGAAGATACTCCTCAGAAGTCTATATTAAGCAACATTAAAAGCTGAAACAGGCTGCTCAGGCGTGTGCTTTGATAGATTTTCTGACTGTGTGTAGCGTAACGTGCAGCAGGGAAAGAAGTCCCAGCCTTGGCTGGTTTTCCCGCTTGGCTCCGAGCGTGTGTTTTGCCAAGAGTGACAGGGATGGTGTGGCTGAGACAAAACCTTCCATTAACCCCTCTGGATCGCCTCTATCAACGGGAGATCCATGGCTCGTGCCACCCCTGGCAGATCAAAATGGGGAACATGAAGGAAGGGTATGGTAGGATAATAAATTACAATTGCAAATCCTTCTATTCGTCATAGTCAGATAATGTTGGTTACCTTATTAGTAGATATTTTGGGTTTATTTTGGTAGAAGTGATGCAAGTTCTGTGGATTCTGCCTTTCTCCAAGTAATGGTCCAAGAGCATGGCAGTGCATACCTGTGTAAATGCGGCTTAAGAGTATTTTAGAATATTAATGGTGACTTAGGTGGGAGGTTTTAAATATTTGGGAGTGGAGAGTCTTTTTTCTTCCTTAAAAAACTCAAGTGCACAAACAAAGTGATGTGATTTCAGAGCACCAATGCTTTTCCAGGGCTGTTTGTCACAGTCAAAGCTTGTTTAAAGATTGGGTGTGGGGGAGGAGTTTGAGAGCTGGGCACCTGGAAAAGGCATCGGAGCAGAGGCCAGCTAAGTGAGAAATTGTGAGGTGTTGGTTTTGGCAGGGCCATCCTCTGCTCTGGGGGGCTTCTCAGAGCCTGTATTTCCTTTTTTTGTTTGTTTGTTTTTGGGGGGAGGCCTGTCACTGGCTGAATACCTTATGCCCAGAGATACTGGTTTTTGTGCTGCCTGTTGTCAGGGCTACAGAGACTTGCAGACGTGTGAGTGTGTGTGTGTGTGAGAAATGCTCAGTAAACAACAAGAGATTTTTAGGTGGAGGATTTTAGGAGCGTCACATCCCGTTACTGCACCCTTGTCACCTTCATTGATGCAGCGGTCAGTGACTGCTGGCTGGAGCAGGGATTGTTTATCCCTGGGGATGACCAGCCAGCTTCATGCACTCTCACATGGGAAGGTCACAGCTCCCTGCCCGTGCTGTGACCCAGCACCCCTCCGTGTGCACCATACGGGGTACTCGACCTTATTTATCTCCCACCTCTTGTCAAAGGGCCCTTTACCCCTTCACACACCATCCTGAATCCCATGTTTGGCTCTTTGCCTTCTCAGCCTTTCAGCATCCAAGTGGTAACATCTGGACAAGCACGGAAAGGGGAATGGCACTTGTAGGGGATCATCAGGGAAAAGATGAAACTCTGGGTCCACCAAGTAGGAGCCAACAGTTAAGCACCTTCTTCCATATAGTGTTTTTTGAGCAGGTGATAATCACTGGGCCCTTACCAATTAATTAAAAGGCTTTATAAAGCAAGTGATGTGGCCAATGGACAGCTTGGGAGAGTAATGAGTAGGAGATGCTGTTGGTGTCCGTGTGGTTTTCATCTGGTCTGACAGCCTGTCTTGGTGGGAGGAGAGGGGAAGGAAAATCCATTCCTGGGAAACAGCTTGGGCCCTTTCCCCAAGGGAGGAGGAAAGGGGATTTTGGGAGGTGGAAACTGGGTAAGACACTATGTCACTGGTTAAAAATTCAGCCTGTAGTGGAAAAGCTAACTGCAGTCGGGCTGCTCCTCCCAGTACAGTGGGAAGGAAGTTTGTGCCTTCTTCAAATATTAATGTATGACCTCCAGATGATGCTTCAGAAACGTACACTGATGCCCTTCACGTTTCTTTAAAATCCATGGGAGCTCTGCTACTAAATTCTGTGAGAAAAATATTTCTGATTTAAAAACTTTTCATCAGTAGCACTACAAAATGAAAAAGAAAAAAATTAAAACTGTAACTATTGCAAGCATCAAACTTGTTTTTGAGGAGGCTTCTTTGGTGATGCTTGTCTTCCTGTGTGTAAGAAGCACAGGTTAATTCTGAGTCTGCTTTCCACAGTGCTTTTTACCATCTGTCTTAAGCCTCTCTCCAAGGAGGCTCAGCCCCTTAGATTAAGGGTCTTCCTGGGTGTAATTTTAGTTCTTTAAACTTCCAACCTCCCTGCTAACCTTTTGTGGTTGGATTTGACAATCTTAAGGGTATTTTCCAACCTAAATGATTTCATGATTCTACCTGGTAAATTATCTAGTCTGGAGGTTTGACTGAGAAGCAAACCTACATGCAAGAAGACCTTTTTAAGATGAAAACTTTATTTCCCAGGGTGGGATCATATTATCTACCTTTGATCTTTAATCCGTGTTTGGTACCTGGGTGAACATAGCAGCACTAGTAATTAGTGTACACTGGCCAAGGAGGATTGTTTGACACTAAGCTCTTACTTTAAGACTGCAGGAAGCGTGCCTGGACTCTCAGCATGGATGTGATCAGATCCATATGAGGACAGGGATATCAAATTCCCCAGCTCCCCGCAAAAAAATGTTGTGATTAATCACGCTGAGAGTTGCAATTAGACCAAATAAAAGCAGCATGTTAAAGAAGCTAAGAAGGAGGTGATGTGAATGTTATTAACGAGCTGGAGGTTTTGGCTTTGTGGAGCTTGCCTGAAATGTGTCAAACAAATAGAACCGAGATAAATGTAAAATCAGCTGACTGCATATTACCCTCGAGGGTTTGAAATAAGTGTTGGGGAGGGGAGGAAAGATCATAATTACCCAGAGGAAAAGGACTAAATCTATGGAGTGGAATAGTTATTCGTGTTAATTGTGTCATCACTGCACAGATGCTGAGGGCGATGCCTGGTGAGGTTTTGCATGCATTCTGTACCAGAGGAGGGCTGATTGGACAGGGATGGGCATTTACATTCTCCTTAAAGGAGATGGGTCCACCAGACCCCTTCCAAATGCGCATCCCTAGCAGAGGAGAGGTGTACAGGGATAGGAAAGATGAGGAGGGGGGAATCTCAGCTGTTAGTACAGCACCATATTTGCAAAAAAAATTCCCCAAATCAGCTTTTCCTCTTCTCAAACTTTTCCATCAGTGGAGTGATACATCACTGATTAAGATCTACTGTGGCTTAATTAAACTATCATAAAACATCATCTCTGAGACTTAAACTTTGACAGCAATACTTAACCTGGCTTTCTCTGTCTCTTCTTCCTTCGGCTATAATCCCTGTATTGGGTGGGTTTTATGTTGGTTCTTTCCAGCATGTTTTATGTCTATACAGCTTTTCTTATCTGTTTTTGTGCTGTGTGCTTGCAGAGATTTATGGGCTGAAGTATTAGATGCAGAGCAGGAAAGGAGGAAACAGAGCTAAAGCCATTAAAATCCTGGAATCCAAGCACTGAAGGCATTAAGTCTCTTAAAGAAATGAGAGGAAAACCTGAACTAAAACATGTATGTGAAATCCCTGTGCCCTGGCCTCTGAAAAAGAGCAGACTGGGACTGCCATTCATGTCCTGTGGTTCAGGCTGGAGAAATCAGAAGACTTACAGTAGGGCACTACGCAAGTGGGTGTTGAAATAAAATGGTCTCTAAGGTCCTTTCCAACCCAAACCATTCTGTGGTTCTGTGACTTTCCATAGGCCCAGATCCATTCCCTTGTGATGGGTTCACAAGGTTGAAGTTCTGTCTTGGACAAAAGGTTTAGTCTTTACCTGTCTGACCCACTGGCAAGGAGTACTGGTGGATGACAGGAGTAATTGCTTCTGGCTGGACGCATCCAGAGGAGCAAACCCACTCTGGGCTTTGAGGATGAGCTGTGCTGCTGCCTTGCCCTGACTGCCTCAGTTGTTGTTCAGTGCTGGCCCTCAGGAAACTCTTTGCCTTCTTTTACATCCCCTTTGCCTCAGCCACATGAGTGGCTTCCTCCTGCTTCCTCAGCCTCAAGGTCAAGTCAGCTCTTCTTGGTCTAATGGAGTTTTTGTCATGTTTATTAGGTGTTTGCATATATCTTATCCCTCAGCCTTTGAAGCTGTTCCCTCCCCTACCTGAGTCTCATTCATTCATCTGCAGTTACTGGTCACATTGGGGTATTATCTGAGCCTGAACGGTGTAGTTACTAATTTGGGCTTTTTTAACAGGGCTTTAAAAATAAACTCAGATATTGCAGAGCATTGAGGCAAGCCAGGGCTGAGTACAGCAGCTCATGACCCTTTCCCAGACAGGCTGAGCTGGCAAAAGTTTTAACCACAGAGAGTAAGTCACCTGCAAATGAAAACAAAGGACTCTTCCTTCCAAGCTATAAAGGCTGGGTTTCACTGTTTCCAAGCAGACCAACAATTCTCATTTTATTCCAGTTCTTCAAAACTCTTGCAATTCCTCACTACTCAGCATTTCTCTGCAGTGATTGTAACCTGTGCTGCTGACCTGAGCCATTGCTGCTCTTCGTGTCCCCTGGTAGAGTCCACAATGTGCTCTGCTGATTATCCTGGTGATGGGACTGACTTTATCCAACTTGACAAGCGTCTCCACATCTGCTTGCCAGTGCCCTCTTCCTTATGCTTGGGTGCAGCCACTTACCTGCTTAAGTATCTCCCAAATGCTCATTTTAAGTAAAACAATGTTAATGTAGAGCAGATGCCTAAGTGCATCTTGGAGAAAACTCCTCGTGGCCGAGGACCTGTCATCACTCTGCTTGCAGGCACGTTTTTGCCTGCTCATGTGGTGACCACCTGCAGCTGGTGGTAACACACTGAGGACTTCCACCTCCAAAATCCCATCTCTGTCTTTGTTCTCCAGCTCGTGAGGTTTCTTCCAGGGTTTCTGGAGCCTCATGTGTGCGTGGAGGCCACATGGACCCACCTCCCCACGTTTCTTTGCCTGGATGCCAGAGTAAACCTGAGCGACTCCTTTCTGCCTAAGAAATGTGTCATGACGAGGTTTTGTCGGCTGTGTCTGCAGCAGCACTTGCTGGCTGCCCTACTGACCATCATCTAAAGAGAGCTGACCTCCAGCATGTTGACTCACCCATCTTCCAGCCCCCCCATCATGAAGAAGTTACAATTTCTTGTGTGGTCCTTAGCTTTACACCTTTTCCTCGAAGCTCAGCCTCTGACATGGTCCTTCCTTTCCTGTGCAGCTCTGAGGATCAGTGGTATATGTGAAATTTCACCCAGTGTCGAGGAACAGACCTGAAGGAAGCTGGGAAGCCACACAGTTCCCAATGGAACAGCATGGGAATGGCTTGTCAAAAGATGCAGGTGGAAATTCAGGCCCAGGAGCAAATGGGAGATGTTGAGAGCTGCTTTTTACAAAATGAGCTGGCTTTTATTTATTCTGATGGCTGCTGTAAGTCAAGGGAAAGGCCTTGAGTTTTTAATCAATATATTGCCCTGTGCAGCCCTGTGAGGGGACTGGAGCTCCTAGCTCCATACTGATGGCTCTGCTGTCTTAGCAGTGATTAGATTCTTTCCTGAAGAAAGCAGAGGAAGTAGGCTTTGTATGGAAACACCTCTTCTCACTCAAATTTGGGTGGAGAAAAGGGGGAAATTGTCTGCGACAAAGATGTCTCAGGATCATGAAAGACTATTCTGATGAAGCTTCCATGTCAGAGTTGAGATTTTGTCCTGCATGGACATTTGTGATGCAACTGAGTGTGGTGTGTCTTTCTCGGAAATATCAGAGTGTCCCAGCATCTCAGGCAAGTGCTAATATCAGGAGATGTGGGTAGATGCTTTTTTTAGACCTTCCTTTGGAGTCAGAAGTCTAAGAAAAGCCAAGCTTTGGTGGTAGAAGCAGAAATCTGAGGCCGCCCTAGCTCTGTGTCCAGCAGGATGTGGGGGAACTTCAAAGCAGACTAAGAAGACAACTAAGTGACACAAGCCTGTTGTTGGGAATCCAGTACCCAATGATCTGCACCTCTACTGGGAAAATTCTAAGAGCCCACAAAAATCAAGAGAAATTCAAACCCCGCCTGTAAGATGCATAACTTTATTATTCTAAATTCTTAGGTGATAGATTTGGCTGTGTCAGCCAAGCCAGTTTGGCTGTGGGATATATTCAGTCATCTTTACCCAAAGAAACACTTGTGCTTTCATTTTGGGCAGAATTTCATATCATGCTCTTCCTCTCCTGATGAAGCACCTGGTTCATGTGTGTGATCCCTTAATCACAGGTACCGTGTCCATGAGGGATGCAGCTCCTTGATGAATGCTAGCAAGTGTCAAATGAGACTTCAGTGCAGTGAAGAAAAAAATGCAACTGGGCAATAAGCCTCAGGAAGGAGGCTCTGCTGGAGGTCTCTGGCTGGGTCACCTCCCCAGCTCTAAGCAGCTGCCCTTTGTTAGCATCACTCTTCAACCCTCTCCTCTGTGCTAATCTGCAGCCCTGTTGGCTCCATCTTTGCACACACGATCCCACAGCAGCCCTGCTTTTGCTCTGACCCATCATATGGGATAAATTTAAGATAGCTCAAGTGGGCTTTGTTTATTTTTTCTATGCCTTGACCATTAGAGACTGCTAGTGTTGTGGTGTGAGTCACAGCAAAATAAATAAATGTACTAATTGCTGCTGCTTTATATTGGAAATCATTCTTACTTAGGAAAACATCTCAAAAGGTGTAGAAAGCAGACACACAAGGGCCAGACAGGCACATCAACTGTCTTAATGAACCACTAACACAGCCTGCTAAAAAACCCATACTGAACCCAGAAGAAGTTTTCATGTTGGCCTCTGAGCTTTGGGTAAAGCTTGTGGTGTTCCTCTTATTGCAAGCACAGGAGTGTTGGTAAAATAGTGTGTACAGAAATGGAGGAACAGCAAAGTGAGGCAGAGGTAAATCAAGTTTATGCCGTGAAGGAATTCACACCCACTAGAGTTGTGTGCATGGCTGTAACCACGTTCTGCTGCAGCCTGTGAGCCAAAAAATTGACACAAAAAGAAGTGATGGGGGGAAATGCTAATCACCATCTTTCCTTTCATATAAATGTGTTAATGGTTTAGTAAGTGTTTCCAAAAATGTCTGTGTGGGATTAAAATAGAAACCATGGCCAAGTTTAAAATGAGCTCTTGGATGGGGAGCAGACAGT
This sequence comes from Empidonax traillii, assembly GCF_003031625.1. Classification (NCBI taxonomy): domain Eukaryota; kingdom Metazoa; phylum Chordata; class Aves; order Passeriformes; family Tyrannidae; genus Empidonax; species Empidonax traillii. The sequence goes on along the minus strand of NW_020955626.1, from coordinate 861,779 downwards.
AGTGTATATCCTGGTGGAAACTGTCCTCTCCCAGACACTGGGGAATGTGCAAATGCATGTCCAGGACAGTAGGATGGAGATGCTGGAGTGTTTGTGTTGGGAGCTTTCTGTTTGCTGTTTGGAGAGCTTGGTCATCCCAGCGAGTGGGAACAGTGTTCCACATAAGCAAAAAGTACGACACACTGAAGCATGTGAGGGTTGCCATGGAAATCAGGAGTTGTTACTGAGAGAGCAGGAAAAACATGAATGATCTAGAAAATCATGGATTGTTGGACCTTCCTCTCCTCTGCTATGCAAAACCCCTCCCCAGACTGTTTAATTCTTTCCTGGGAAGATGTTTGCCCCTACTACTGCTGCAGCTGTACAAGTGTTTATGGGGGGCACATGACCCACACTTTTCATTGCAGCTCTTGGCTTGGGCCCAGTGACTGGTTCAGAGGAGTTAGGAACTATAACCAGGACATGTAAATTAGCTGGGAAGCCTCTGATATGAGTCAGAGCAGAGTGTGACAAACCCCATGTAGGAGAGGTCCCACATTATTCATGAGTATTCCATCTAGAAGGCTTTTCCATACCTGTTCCCAGGGGACAGAGTGAACCAGGTGGTAGGATCAGAAAGCTAGAGATGATCTCTACAAGCCCACCAATGGCTGGTGGAGGATGTCCTCAATGTAAAGGCTGGAAGGGAGGGTCCAGCCTGCCAGAGCATGTGGGGAGCTACTCCTGTTCTCACCACCCGCAGCTTTTGGGGACCCACACCCGTGGCAAGCAGGAAAGACTGAGGGATTGGCTCCAGGGCAGATCAGATGGAAGCCATGCTTAAATGGGTGTAATGATGTATGGAAGTAAAATGTTATTTTGGAACTATAAGTTTAAATATGTATAACAGTAATGAAGGCAGGAGGTCTGTGTTGGAAATGCCAGCACTCTTGCTGCTTCCAAGGTTTTATTTTAAAGTCAGGATACTGGAAATGCTGTTCAACATGTTTTCAATGAGCTGAAAGGCCTCCTGGAAGTGCTAGGGCCATGTTTATTAAGAAACTGCGTGGTAGGTCCTGCTGGAGGCTGTTTGGGAGCCACTGAGAGCTAAAGGGGTTTTCATCTTCAGTATCTCTGTGGCCAGACTTTGTGCAAAGCCACCCAAAGGGCCAAGCCTGTGGCTTGCACCCAAGCCTATGGGATGAGCAGATTTCTTGCTCCTGAGCAATAATGGGAACAAAATTCCCGGGATCACCATCTGGACCTGCAGTTTTCCCTCTGCCCCATCTCTGTCAGTCCCCCTTGCACAGGAGTGTGTCCCTGTTCTGGTCTATTCCAGGGGCTCTGTTGCCTTCCCTGGCTCTGCAGGGCAGTGTCCTGGCCCCACTCAGCCTCTCACACTGCAAGAGCAGTGACAGCAGGTGACCTCCTGTATTGGCACTGAGGTTTTACTGGGTAGGACACAGCTGTGGGGATGGATCCATTGCTCCCACTGTGCTGCCAGGGTATTTTTGTTAACTTTCTACTGTTGGCTTCCACCTGTGGGCTTATAAACTCGAGCTGTCCATTTGCTACAGGCCTCAAAGCATCATCTTACAAGGAGCGAAAGAATTTTCATTTATAATCCATGAGACCTATTCAGCAATGGGCTGTCCTCCCCCTCCCTCTGCCAACAGACCTCTAAGTGAACAAACAAATGTCTGGAAATACAGGCAATTTAGCTCGGAAGAGATATCATCAGTGAGGTTCAGAGGTTAATGGGCATGGAGGATTTATAACAAACCAGGCCTATAAAAAAAAAAAAAAAGAGGGGGGGGGGGAAAGGAAGAGGAGAAAAGAGAAAAAGGAGTGGGTAGTAATCTAGTTGACATCTATTGTTCTTTGTGTAACAGCTCATCTGTATTCTATCTGGTCGAGGGTATTACAAAGGGAATTTAAAAACACATGTGTGCGAGCACACACACACACACATTTATCTATATATATATGTGCACATGTAAACTGAAATACAACGAGGGAAAAAAAGCCCCTGTAAGTTTGAACCAACGACAGCAATCCATATATCTTTATTTGCTGCCAACATCCAAGTGCTGAACTCTCAAGGAGCCTGGATCTCTGCCATCATCTGTCCGTGTCTGATCTCTTTGGTAAATATGACGGCTGCCAAGAATGAGGCAAACGAAAAGCACTCGCAGATTAGAAAGAAACACATGGCAGCCACTGACCTGCTGAAATCATAAAATACATCATGAAGTAAGAAAAGAGGGGAAACAAATCATCCTCTCAGGGACTGCCCATCTGCTCGCATAAAGCCGCAATCATTATTGCAAATAAATACGTTCAGACTGGAGAAGTCTGGGAATAATTTGGGGGAGGTGGGTACCTTTTTGTGTGTGTCTCTCGAACCTTCTGGAAATTTTCCTACATAAACAAAGTGAGATCATCGACCAGAAATAGATATCTATCAGTTGTGCCCTTTTCAATTATGTAGGGAGCAAACCTTTATTTTATAGGTATAATTAAGGAAAAAAAAAAAATATATTCCAAGACAGGATGGGGCCATAGTGCTGGAAATGAACCCCCGTGGAAATTGCAGGTCCATGTTTTTCCAATGAAGGATGGATCAGTATTTTTCCTCTGAAAAACTCTGCAGTGTGAATAGTGGCTGTGTTTTTGCTATGAAATGAAGGGATATACATCTTGCTTTGCCTTTTCATTCCCCTGGTGTTCTATAAAGATTTATCCAGGTATAATGCTGGGGTTGGTTTTGGGATAGGGTTTTTTTGTTTGTTTTTAAGGCTTAACAGATTAAATTTGACTCTTTGGAGCCTGCTAAGGGGCCTGGTGTAGAACATGTGTTGTCATAAAATCCAGGATTCAGAGGGGGATAAGGGCTGGTTCTAATGTGCAGGAGGAGAGGGCTGAATACATGAGCTACTTTAAGAAGCTATTTATCTTTTCTTCTCCCTTGCTCTTTTCCACCAAGCTGTGCTGAAAACCTTTACTTCAGGGGTAACAGTACTCTGTTTTATCCAAGACAAAGGTGTAAAGCATTTTGTAACTTGGGAATGTTTTCCTTATTAAGCAGAAGGGAAAGTTCTGTGCAGTGTGTCCAGGATGGACTGAGCCTGCTGGTGGGTCTGTGAGTTCCCTCATATTCCCATCATAGGAGTCAAACTATGTGTTCTGATTGAAGAGAAAAACATTTGAGGGTGGGATTTCCGATGGAGACTTGTGAGGGGAGTGTGTTCTGTGCATCATGTCCCACGGGAGGTATTGTTGCTGTACCCACAGTGCCTGGGCAAACCAAAGAAATGGATTTTGTGGTTACTTAGCTATGTGTGTGTTTCTGAAATGCATGGGTCATGCAAAGAAAAGCTTCAAAACCACCAGAATAAGGAGAAAAAGGTGGGTTTATGGGTTTATTGCTTCCCATCTGGGTAAGCAGCTGAGCACATGGTGCTGGTACATCCGAGCTCCTCTGGAACTGGAGTGTCCTTACACATACGTGCATAAACCACTGAGAGGTGTTTGGTGGCAGGGTGAGGGCAGAAACACCTTATGGCTGCTCTGTCCCAGGTGTTTCGTTCACCTGGCTGTGCTCCTGTGCAGGTTGTACATCACATCTGAATTTGTGCTGCTGGAGGAGACCTGTGGAAGTTTGGGGCAGGTGCAGCCTCAGCCACCTCTGAGCTGCAAATCAAACTGCTTGTCTCACATCTGGTCAGTGTGCTGGTTTTGGTTGGGGATCATGTTCTCAGAGCTGTTTGAACTAGGAAAAAAAACCCAAACCACCGTGAACAGGCATTTTTGTGATGCTCTACAGCCCCCCACATGCAGCGCCAAACCTGTGTGCCTTAACCTCTGCTCCATGTGCCATTCTGCTGATGTGACCAAACCTCCTGAGTCTATTTTACCATTGAGTGATGCTAAAACCTCACGTTTTAGGAGGTTTAAGTGTTCCTGGCTATTCAGCACATCTCTCAAAAGCCCGTGTGGAAACTGGGGTCAGATGGGATGTGACCAGCCAGCTGCCCCTCAGCATCCTGCCAGCTCTACTTCAGCCCACCTGCTTCCACTTGGAATGGGGATGTGAAGGAGCAGAAGCATGTTTTATGCCTTAGAGACAAAAAAACCACCCCAAAAATTCATGAACTTCCCAGTCTCCTTTCAGGGTTTCAAGGGTTAACAGAACAGCAGTTAACCCAAGAGAGACTTTACCATAAGATGACTTAGCAGAGTCAGGAAGAAAACGAGGAAAAATTCCCGGGCTCTGAGTACAGGCTGGCTTTGTGACCCCTATTTTCTGGGAAAGCCAGCAGGGTAGTGGAATCTTGTTACAATGTGTTAATGTATAGGTTCCTCCCCAACATCTGAAATTGAAGATTTCACGCCTGGTGCCGAGCGACTCTAAAAGAGGGGGTTTCCATCCCTGTCGGCTGCTGCTCTTGTTATGCTGTTGTGCCTCCAAAACCGCATGAAGGATCCCGGCTTTCTGCCTTCTCCGTATTTGTTTTTAATATTACTCAGTTTTCCACTCTTTAGCTTTATCTCCCAGATTCCTCTGGGAGTGTTTTCCATGGGTAAATCCCAAAGCAGGCCACAGTGTACCCCGCTGCAGGAGGGTACCCGGCCACTCTTACTGCTTGATTATAAAAACAGAAGGTGTGCTTTAGCATAATCTCCTGAGCATTTATTACCCTGTATTATTTCCCTCGGATTTATGATTATCTTTACACACTTTGCAGTTATTTTCTGATCTTGTAATTCTCTTAGCTTCTAAAGTTCAAGCTAACATGATGAATTACATCTTTGCTTAACCCTTTGCCAGCTGCTGGCAAGGAGAGCTTATGCTCTCCTTTTCCTCTCCCGTCCTGTAGGACTGCATTTTCTGGCTTGTGTTTTCAGTAGATGGCTCTTTACCAGCATTTATTGGTTTGTGGTATGGCAGAAATTAAATTTTTCTCCTTGACTTACTTCGTGCCAAAGTTTTTATCCTTCGTGACAATAGGAATCTAGATATATAACATGAGCTGCAATATGTCATCTTCAGAAAATAATGATCCAGCCTATTTATCATATTTTTAGTTTCCTCTTTATGGATCCCAAGGGGTGCTCTGTTTTGTTTTCCCTTGCTTTTTTGTCTTCGTTCCAAGAACAGCAACGAAATGACATATCTTCCTTATTCCCTCGAGATCCTGGGCTTGCATGCTTGCTGTGCTACAAAAGTTAAAGCTCCTCATTCCCTCAGGGAATGTTGTCTCCCAGTTGCTCAAGCCTTCATGGGGCTGTGTGCCAAACCGTGTTGCATAGCACGCTCCAGCTCTTGTAAAGCCAAGGACTGGGGTTGGAATTTTGGGGTTTTGCTCCAGCCCCCCTTAGCCTTGCTCCTGAGGATGTTTCCCCCTGGAGCTCACACCTCTGGGTGCTGCTTCCCACCTAACCCTCCCTTGCTGATGCAAAATCCAGCCGAGCTGGGGACCTCATCCAGATTAAAAATAACCCTGCGCCACAATAAGGAGCGAGGGGTTGATTCTAGGGAGCCCCACAGCTGTTTTCTCTCTCCTGTCTGCCCCGCTATCATCCCAGAGCAAAAGCAGCAGTGGTGGAGGAGTGTCTGTGTGTGTGTAGGGGCTGTGGCTGCCAGAGGCTCCCCTGACACAGCCGGGGGCTCAGCTCCAGGAATCGCTGCAGAAGGGTTTGCTCCGGGGACACACACCCTGCTCCCTGCTCTCTCACCCGTGTTTCACACCTTACCGTCCCATCCATTAATGTCTCAGCCGGCAGGATGCTCTGTTAATCACATCGCTGAAATGAGCTGAATTTTTTAAAAAGAGGGGAAGTTTTCTTTCTTTTTTTTTTTTTTTTTTTTTTTTTTTTTTTTTTTTTTTTTTTTTTTTTTTTTTTTTTTTTTTTTTTTTTGTGCATAGTAACATCCCAAATGGCCTTTGCCCGTGGAAAGATGCGATGGCACCTCTGTGCTGCTTCTGAGCAGCTCTGGCAGAATGCTTAGAGGGGTCCACCAAGGGGACCTGGCTCTGCAGGGGTCTGCATTGCAGTCCTTCTTCTCCTTCTTAATGGGGAAGTTAGTTAAGGCTGCTAGCCTGAATCTTTAGGTGATGCTAGGTAGCTATTTAACCGTGGTTGTTGTAAATGGAGAGAAGTGCCTGGGGTCAAGCTTCTTGCTGAAAATTAAGCAAACCCTACTGATATGGGGGTCCCAGGCTTGCTAGGGAGGTGCCCCCTCAGCCCACAGCACTGTGGGTGGTGTGCTGAGCTGAGCTTGCCAAGGTCTGGTCCAAGGCAGTAATGGGATCATAGAATCGTTAGGGTTGGAAAAGACCTGAAAGATCATCGAGTCCAACCCAGCAATGCTGCATCTGAGTTTCTCTCTGAGCCAGGTGCGAGTCAGTGCGGGCTGCGATGCACTGAGGCTGCTGCAGGGATGGCTTGAAAACCCAACCAGATACTGTGTCTGTTCTCTCTCCCACCTCTTGTAGCCCCTTCAGATGGTTAAAGGGAAAGCTGATCCCATGCCAGATAACATGCTGGTGAACCATGTTGGGCTGTTATGAAAATCATTGCATTACAAAGCATAACATTGGCAAAGGTTTTCTTCTTTAATAGTGCATCCTGGGGAAATGATATGTCTCACTTCAGCTGAAAGCAAAACCTTGCTTCGAGCTCCCAGCTATTTAAGCACGTTGCCTTTCCCAGATGGCTGTGCTGGGAAATGGAGGCAGGCCAGAAACGTGGATCTGCGTTGTCCTCCTGTCCTGATGCTGGGAGTGAGTCAGATCCTTGCTTCCTTCTGTGTTAAAGGTGGTGACCTTGCTTTGCTGGAGGCTTTAGGGCTGCTGGGTTGATGCGTGTCCATATACGAACCCACTGTGCCCTCTGTGCAAACAGATTGATTTCTGCTCAAAATAAAAATGAAATAAATCTTAATATCAGCTGATAAACCCCAAGATAAACATGTAGGTCCATGGAGCTCTTTTAGTCTTCCAGCCATGTAGGAAAAGGCTCAGTGTGCTTTTCAGAAACATCTGAAGGCACAGTAACAAAAACACCTTGTCAGAGTTGGATCAGGGAGCTCTCCATTGATGGTAGAGAGAAGCAATGGCCGTCTCTGTCAACATCTGGGACAAACTCATAGCACTGTGGGGTGGGGGCCATCAGCAGCAGAGCAGGAGGTCTTGGATTAAAGGAGAAAAAAGCCCTGAGTTCCACTCTGCCAAAGCCAGGAGAGAATGTTCTTCTCTGCACCCTAATATGCCTTAATAACCTCATTAAGTGTAGAGGCACTCGAAAGACAAAGCAGCCTTCATTCTTCAGTAGAATTTCAAGATTTGAAGGCAGATCAAGGATTAGCAGGCTTTTCAAAGGCTTTGGGAAGTGTTTTGTGCTGCTGGGATTAAATTACACTTTTATCAGGGTGTAAAAGTGAGCTCTACTTCTGCCTTCCACTGGCACAACAGGCTGGGCTGTTGTCCTCAGTCCAACACTGAGCTCAGGAGATCTCACTCCTGTGCTGGTTGGGGATGAGCTAGAGAAACCCTTCAGAGGTGGGGCAGAGAGCATTTAAACCATCCTCTGGCTCCACTCCAGCCCAAACACAGGGTTTAGCTGTATCCTGCAAATGGGGCAGTGCCCAGTGTAGAGTTATCAAAAAAAAGACTTCTGCAGTAAAGAACACCACCTGTGTGTTTGCACTCCTGCAAATCCCCAGGAATCTCCTAAAGAAAAGGCCATCAATCTGTGCCAAAGAGTTAATTATAGGAATGAAGGAGTCTGCAACCCTGCTAACCCAATTTTATTTCCTCTGACCTTGCTTTGCTGAGTTTGGCAGAGGATGTCCTGTTTGCTTTGGTGAGAGCAGCACAGAGACACTAGCTCGCTCTAGGAGCAACTCTTAGGGGAATTTAATCACTCTGAAAAGCAAATTAGATTCATTTTGGCCAGTACTGTGCCTGTGGGAGCAGCTGCGGGCACAGAGAGATCCTGATGGGACAACACTGTAACATAAGCAGTAACAATGGCACCAGAAGTCAGGTCAGCTCCCTTGGCTGTGGATGAAATCCCCTGTCTGTGGCCAGGACATAGCTGTAATCATGCCAATTGTTTTGTTTATTTCAAGGTGTGTGGTTTAGCATTGTCTATATGATTCAGCTATGTGAAGGGTAGGTTAGAGGTGCACCTGGGGATGTGTTGGTAGAGCTGTGCCTGCCCTGAGGGAGGGGAAGGGATGAGCTGACCTAACAGTGTCTGTGTGTGTGTGTGTGTGTGTGTGTGTGTGTGTGTATTTATGCATACATGCATTCAAAGAAGGTGATCCTGGCCACCTTCCATGCCCTTTGACCAAGTGCCGTGCTATTTCGAGCAAATTGGAGCATGAGACCAATAGAACAAACTGCAATCTGCTTTAGCAAACATTTACAGAAGCAGGAATCAGGCTGAGCTCCTCGATGCAAGAGAACACAACCCCGTGTACCGAGGGGAGGGGAAGGGACCTGCCTCGCAGCTGCACCAAACCCCTGGGGCAGGGAGGACACCACAGGGCAGAGGTCAGCTCTGGCCCTTTGGATTCTGTGGGTTTAGAGTGATATTAAAGACCACTTTTGAAAAATCACAGCTCGTTCACATCAGGGCTTTGGGCAGGTGTTAAAACCCTTCACACAGCCCATCCCGTGCATCTGCCTAGCCGGTCTGGGTTTGCCTGCACAGACCACCTGTCTCTTCAGATCCGACTTTATTCTTTGCTTACGTTCCCCTAAATGCCTTGGGCAAACAAATGTAGTTCTCTTAATGAAAAATGCATATATTTTGGTTAAATGGATCTTGCTGTCACTGCGTCGCTGCTTTCCCCTCAGTCAGGGCTTGCTAACAGCCTGGGCTCCACACATGTGCCGAATCCATCATCTGTCACGGGTGTGCACCGAGGCATGTAAGGACCCGAGCACTAACTCTATTTCCTAGCAACCGGAGGAAACCATCACACACCACTATTTTTCCTCTGTCAGCAGGATTGCTCCAATTTATGTAACCTACAAAATGTGTGTTATCACCACAATAAACCATATATTCCGAGGTGTTATTTACAGCCTCATAATCACAGCCCTGCTGCCCTGGTGCCTGGTATGTCCTTGCCTGGGACCTCAGCTGTTTGGAAACCTTAGAGAAATGTCGTTCAGCGCTTCTTTGACAATGGCACTGACCACTTAATTATTGAGGAAGATATCAAATGGTGTTTGGCATGCTGGAGTGTTAAAAATCAGCTAAAACCAAGTGGTGCTGAGGGTCTGAATTTACAGGCTATGAAGGAGTAGTTGTACCTGTGAATAACTGAGTGGGGTGTGTCCAGAGGAGCTGCTGGTAATGCTCAGCTCCCCAAAAAATGAGAAAGGTGGAAGTGTGGAGGTGTAAATCACAGGGAACATCTGACAGATGCAATGTTTGTTGGTGGCAGCCCCACCATGGGGTACCCATGCTGTGATGAGGCTGAAGGAATGGGGCATCACTCCAGGGCAGAAGCATCTCCACATGGGCTGCCTGGTGGGTAATTCTCACAGAAAACGGTCTCTTGGGGAATTTGTCTTCATTGCATCCTCTGTCCCAGAACCCTGTCCGGCTGGGTGGCCCCTCTGGCTTACTGGAGTCAGTGGAAGTCTGGATTAGGAGCAGGGTGCCACCTGCCAGCGCAGGATGCTGATCCAATTAACTTTTCTAGAAGAAAAAGGGCTTCTGGCTCTTTGGCGCATTTGCAAATCACAAGAAGCAAATGATTCAATCAACAGATGAATATCAAGCAACCTTAGTGAGCGGCTTCTGCATCATGAGCCTGTTTAACAGCAGATTGAGCTGCAGATTAGTGAGACATTAGAGCACAGTGTGATGCATCACAGCATAAATGGGAAGGCTGAAATCAGCACGAGTTTCCTGGAGAGCTGCTTTATTTTCCTGTAATGCCAAGCCCATTATAGTCCAAAGGTTCTTAAATAACTCTTTTTGCGATAGATAATAATACAGACTATGGAAGAAAATTAAGGAATACAAAAGGAGTTTGAGCTGTGATGAAGGAAACACCATTTGCAGGGGGTTTGATAGAGTGGGGGAAGTTGTGCAGCAGGAGAGTGCTCAGAAATTCTTACGGGCTCATTACGTGAGTGCTGCAATGGTCTAACCCAGAGCTAGAGTGTCCCACGGGACCCCTGCTTGGATTAAACACTCCCCTAACACCCTACCCTTCCTCCCTGGTGTGAGGAGATGTGCCTCGCACAGCTGAATCCATCTCCGCCCTCCACAGCAACTGCGATAATGATGATGTAGCAGGAGTGAGTAGCACATCAATTTTAGGCCTGAGACTCACAGAGGAGCTGGCAGTGCCAGCCTGGCCCTCCACCACACATGTGCTGGCTGCATCCAGGGCCAGGGCATTTGGATTTTGACAGCGATGCAGAGGCCGCTCACGCTGTGAGCGTGATGGATGCATCACCTTCGGGAGGCATAAAGGCATCCACTGCGTCAGCTGAACAGGAGCGTGGCGGGCTGTGGAGTTTTTGTTTGCTCATTTGTTAGCTATTCATCTCGAAATAGAGGAGCCTATTTACACATGTAGCTTATTATTTGAAAGTAGGCAGCATGATGCATAATGCAGCCTCCCAGTTAGAGCAGAGCATCGTGATAATGACAAACAAGCCTGGGAATGTAAGGTAATGCTTATTTTTCTTGGCTGAAGTGCTACCTATTGAGGCAGCAGCTTTTGCCAGCTGAAAGAGGAGCAAAGTACAGAAACAAACAGAATAGGTGTTGACACACACCCCTGACACAGTGCTGGGGTTTGGGAAGGCTGGTTACCTGGCTGGCACTGGTGCTGCTGTTGATGCTGTGCTGGCTGTGACCACCCTGTAAGCGAGGTGTGCACCAAAGCCTGCTCCAAATTCTGACAGCCAGAGCTGTAAGTGGAAGCTCTGGCAGGTCTCTGAAGCCTGAGCTTCACTTCTAGTGGTGGTGGGCAGCCCTGGCCCCTCCTTTTGACTGCTGGAGGTGGTCCTGTCCCCAGTGCTGGGGGCAGATTGTGAGGAGCTTCATGGTGACCTGGACAGGGGAAGTGAGCAGCTTAGGAATAACAACCTGAGAACAACAAAAAAAACACCCCATGGGGTTATTTTTAGCTCGCAGCAGCTCCTGGTGTGATTCACCATGTGTCCTGCTTATGGCTGAATCAGCCTGGCTGAGGATGTGACGCAAGGAGAGGGAAGAGGGATGGATGCTGAGGATCATGAGAGTGTGCTGAAGTTCCTCTGGCCCCTTCAAAAGGTCCTGGTCCAATGAACTCTTTTAGCTGGAGCTGAGATACACGAAGATCTTGGCAGCAAGGCTGGTGTAAGAAATTCTCCTAGATGGAATAAGGCAGAAAGTGTGATTTAAACTGGTCCAGACAATTGCATCTGTGTCCAGAGCATGCAGCAGAACAACCTGATGAGAATTAACCTTATGTCCAGGCAGCGCCTGATACTGAAGGGTGGAGAGTTGTCATCTGAGCAGATACAAATGGGGCAACTTGACAGACTGGGCAGGAACCAGATGGGAAACATCAGCAGGATGGGATGATTTGACTGGGCAGAAAGGCTGCGTGGCTGTAGGAGGAGAAGGGAAGAGAGCAGCTCTTGAGGTCCTGCCAGCCCAAACACGTTTCCCTGTGGATGGTGTGGATGCCTCTGCCTGTAGCATGGGTGACAATGATGAGGAGTGGGTGTAAAGAAACTTCAGGAAGTTTGCTTGGACCCTGATATCAGAGGGAGTGACTCAGACAAAAAGTACCTCTTTGTCCTCGTGGAAACCTCATTCTTTGGCCTAAAAATACATTCAGCATCAGCTCTTCACTAAAAATGTTTTGGGCAGGGGTGTCAGGTTAAATATCAGGTTCTTCCCCCCAGAGGGTGGTGGGGCACTGAACAGTCTCCCCAGGGTGACAGAGCTCAGGGAGTGTTTGGACAACGCTCTCAGGGACATGGTGGGACTGTTGGAGTGTTCTGTGCAGGGCCAGGATTTGGACTTGATGATCCTTGTGGCTCCCTTTCAACTCAGAATATTCTGTGTTTCTGTGATTCTAACCTCTTTCCTTTAAACACCCTCCAGGACATTCTGTGGAGTTTCTCCATCTCCTCTTACCCCTTCAGACCCCCTGACTAAATTAAGAAACTGCTTTGGCAAGACATATTTTGTAATTGCTTTGGGGTGGTTTAGTGGTTTTTGGAGGCTTTCCTTGCTTCTCCCTTACAAAGCCCAGGTGCCAAGGCTGGCCTGGGTGCCTGATGAAAGCTGAGGAGCTCCTCTGCGCCCGCAGCATTTTCTGCTCCGTGCAGTTTCCCACTGAGTGATTTCAGAGTGTAACAGCATTACCGGGGCTTTGGCTTTGTTGAAACAGTTGCAACAAATTAAACTTTCTCCGGGGCCATAAGAGCATGTGTGTGCTTGGAGCGAGCGTGGGATCTGCCACCCTCTCGGGCTGCTTTCCAGCCCCTTGGAGCTCACAGTTGTTGGACTGATTCCCTGAAGGATTCATTTACCTCTGCTTACAGCTCAGCTGCTCATTTCCCTCAGGCTTTTGTAGATGAGGCTGGCTTGCTTTTAGCACACAGGCTGCTGAGGGCAGGGGAGAACAGGGGGAAACCCTCTCCCATCTATTTTTGCTTGCACATCTTATTTCAGTGGAAACCCCACTTTCTGCTGGCTGCCACGTGAGCGGGGCAGACTCGACCCTCAGTGAGTGATTTATACACAGTGATTCCGAGGATAATCATCTTATAAATGCAGCTGATCAGTCTGGCTTTTGCAGAGAGCCCAGAAATAACCCAGTGCAGCTCTGGAGCGTGCTGCAACCCCACCTGTGCCAGGCTGAGCTCTGCTTTGGGATGAGGTTTTGCAGAAACCCAACAGCCCACTCCTTACAGAAGATGTGATTTTATGCTTTAATTGCATCCCCTTCCCCTCCCACAAGCACAGAATAATCCATATTGCCCCAAGGACTTTTACAAGCGCTTCCAGGGAGGGAAAGATCAGCGAGGCAGGGTTTGCTGCAAGCACCACATATATTTTGAAGTGTTTCCATCTTGCACCGATACCCATCTGTGTATTTCTGTGTAAGCATCTTCAATTCAAAGCTCTGACGTGCTAAAATATGTCCCAGACAGTTTTGCTGAGGCACAACGCTCCTAGATATGCATATTAATGATAGGCTGGCTCCCAAATTCCTGTCTTATGGGTAACCTGAGTGTAGAAAAAAGTCATCTCCAAATACTGTCAGTATGGGGCACTAAGCTGCTCTTCCCATCTGGGAAGGACACACTAATGCAAAAAGCACTCTCTTCATTGCATTTTTCCCCAATATGATATTTTCAAAGAAAGCCTGCTTTGGTTATCTTTTATTCAAGGACTCTGTTTTGCTAATTCCAGGTGACCAGTGTAAACGAGAAGGGCTCCCTTAAAAAAAAAAAAGAAGAGTCCCTGAAGTCCTAATGTGTCGTGTGTAGGTGGCTGGGATTGGCTCATTCCCACTGCCTGGGCTTCTCCATGTTCCTGCCCCTTCCCTCCCAGGCAAGAGCAGCAGGTGGGGAGTAGGAAGTAAGGACCTGACCAACAGGAAAAGGCTTTGCCCAATATCCCAAATGATCCAACAATGTAAGTAAAAGTATTCAGATTGAATTCACTTCCCAACAGGTATCATAAACCAGAGTCCAGACCTCTGAGAGTATTTAGGGGTCTGAGTGCTCTGGATTGGACTGGGGTCCATGTTTCTGAACCGAGTCACATTAATTAGGAAAAAACAAACTACAAAAGCAACCAGTTCTTAAAAGTGAAGTTAATTTTTGTGCAGTACGTGGTCTCTACAATACCTGCACCCCTCACACTGCTCCTATGTGGATTATCAATGCTACACAGGTGCCACGCAGACTTTCTGGACCCGAGCATCTGTCAGAAGCTGTTTGTCATGAGTTGCATGTTCCTGATGCTGTCTGTCCTCTGCTAAGCCTAAAGGGTTTCAGGGGTGGTTTAACATGACTCCTGTTATGAGCTGTGTCAGGGAGATGTGGAGCACAGTGCAGGATGAGGTGGAGTGCTCAGTGTGAGCAGGGCTGGAACTGATGTTGTGCTGAAAGTTTGGGGGAGCCTGAGTGCATCCAAGATGCTCTTACAGGTGCCTCTCAGGAACAGCCAGCTTCCACCACCTTCTTAGTCATGGGTATTTTCCTTTGTTTTGCCTGCCCACCACTAATTTCAGAAATGGGTTGTTTATAAACAACAATGTTTGTATCCCTGCTTAGCTCAGGAGGTGTAGTTTGAGCTGCCCATATGGTCCTTGCTGGGCTCTGAGCTGGTCAGGACTTGGCTGTGAGCATTCCTCCACAAGCTGCTGCAGATGGGAGGGGGCTGGGCCTGGCAGCTGGGACAGAGACGGACATGTATTTAGGCTCACAAGCAGAGCTCCTTCCCAGGCAGTAGCACTGTGTTGCTGTTTGGTTTACCTCGGTGTGCCCCAGACCCTCAAGAACAGGGGCAAACAGCAGCTTGCTCTGGGTGTAATCTGGGATTTCACTGAGCAGATCTGCTCAAGGCTTTGAAGAGCGAAGCACATCTTCACCCCTGTATGTTTGTGTGCAAGACATGAGCTGAAATCCTTGGGCGATTCACAGGCTCGTCCTGAGCATCAGTGACTTCTCCAGCAGAGACACAGCAATTCCCAACGGTTCTTCCCAAGCCCAATTTGTTAGTCTGGCCCCAGCATCTCTCTGGCTTTGCTGCTGTTGTTGTTGTTATTAATAAGTAGCCCATGAAACCCTGGGAGGCAAATCAATAGTTTGGCGGAGTTGGGCTGAGAAACCCTTCTATATTTCCATGGTAACTACCTCCACTGTTTTGGGAAGCACATTTTCCAGACAGCGGATCTGTCAACCTTGCTGTGCCGGGAGGGATGATGGGGCAGGTGGAGATAACGCCCTGACAGGAATGGTGTCGGTGCCCCGCGATGTCCTCGGGGTATTCGGAGGTGACGTCCCCGCCTGCCCCCGCCGGCACCCGGTCCTGCCTGGCACCGCAGCCGCGCTCGGCGGGGGATGGAGCCGAGCCGGGAGGTGGTGCCGGCTGGCACCGGTCGCCTCCCTGCAAGAGCCTCCGGCTGCTCAGCATCAGAGCTGGCAGCTGGGAATTCTCTGCCGCGGAAGGCTTTCGCCGACAGTTTAAGCAGAAATGATGCGGCGCGGGCGGTCCTGCCCTGCAGCGGCGAGTGCGGGCAGCGCTCCGGCCCCTTCCTGCGGGTTTGGGGGGAACTGTGGCTGGTGGGTCCCGTCCTCTCCTGCTGAAGCCTCTTAGCTGGGAGCCTTCATCTGATGGTGGATGCCCACAATCGTGTTTTATGCCCTTCCCTCTCGAAGCTCACCGAGGTGTATTAGTTTACATGAGCTCCATACACAATTTGCTGGTAAATTAGGTGCGGCCACCTCTTGGGTGGACCTTTAAAGTCTCAGAGCTGGGAGAGAGAAATAATAAAGCTGGTGAGAGAGCAGGTGAAGCTGGATGTGGGCTGGAATGGGGACACAGAGCAGGAGCATCTTTCTGCTGAGAAAAGGACTGATTCTCTGTCTGCTGCCCTGCAGGTTGGGCACTGTCACATCTGAGGGGGAAAAAGGGAGCTTGCTTTTTCCACCACCATCACGATGTTTCCCTTGATTGCATATCCATTCCATTCCTCTCCCCTCCCCCAGGGTAATTACCTGGCGGTTGGCAGGACCTTATTCTGCATCCAGACCTTCTCTCATCCCAGCCCACAAGCCAGGGATCCTCAGCATGGTCTGTTTTTGGAGTGGTAACTGCAGCTTCCATATCTGTGCCTGACCTTTTCCAGACTCAGCTGGCTCCTCACTGAGTTACAAATCAGAGTTAGAATGGAAAAGCTCAGGTTTAAAGGCCTTAAAGTTCATCAGTGCAGTGTTTGGGGTGTAATTAGACGAAGCGCTGCCTTTCTTCTGCCCTGTGGGAACTGGGCATTTGGGGAGGGTGTGGACCCTGGCACTGTGGCACCTATCCTACTGGGTCCCTGATTCTTCTGACCTCTGTGTGGGAAAGCTGAACAAATACAGGATCCTTTAAGTTTGGAGGTCCTTGATAAATGTAAGGAAAAAATAGGATTAGCTTGATAAAATCAAAAAAAGGAATTTTTTTTTTCAGCTAAAATGGGAACAAAAAAATTAGTCTTGTATCAAATCAAATGTTTCATTTGACCTGTAACAAGGTTGTTCCTTACTTTCAATCTTAATTTACTTTTCCATTAAAGGCTTTTAAAACTCAACTTCATCATAAATCACAATTTAATTTAGAAATAAGCAATTTAATTTTTAGAGAGACTCTCAGAAATTTCAGATCTGGTTATCAGAAACCTTGTCACAAGGGAGGTTTTCCTGTTCTCAAGCGGGCAGATTGCTGTGCTCATCCATTAACTTCCTCTGTAACAGAGCCCGTGGGTTTTTTCACTTCTTACTGTGTTCAGGGCTCTACCCAAAGCAGTAATACCAACAGCAAAAAGGCTTGGCTCTGGATCTGAGTGTGATCCTGTTATCAGGGAATGTGCAAGTCCAAGGCTTTCATCTCTGCTTCTTAGGGACCACTGGGGACCTACAGCAGACCTGAGACTGGGTGTAGTGCCCATAACAATGGGTGCATGATGCCTCTGATAATGTGTAGATGGTAATTTTCTGTTTTTAAAATGTTGGGAGTCACAAGGCTGTGGCAGAGACTGGTGATTTGTAAAATTGCCTTTTGAAACAAGTGACCACACAGAAGTATCCCAGGCCAAAGTGTTCAAGGACAGGTGGGACAGGGCTTTGAACCTGGTCCAGTGAAAGGTGCCCCTGCCCACAGCAGGGGGTTGATCTTCAAGGTCCCTTCCAACTCAAACCAGTGTAGGATTCTATAAAAATATTCACAAAAGCCAATTTGGGCTACAGTCTGCATTTCAGCTGGGCTTTGTATCTGTTTCTAGCCCAATCCTTTTGTATCAGAAGAGCCCTAAACTTAAACGTTGGGGTGGTATGCTTGTATAAAAAAAATAGTGTTTATTAAGAATGTAAGGAATAAGCTCATTAAATGCTTCTGTGCATTTACCTGTGCAATGTCACCTTTGCAGCAACTAAGAATCTTCTGCCTACCTGCTAAAGGAGCAGTTTCCCCTCCTGGGTTGCTTCGCTAAGGGTCTCCAGCTCTTTCACAGGAAACTTTAAATAAATTACTTTGAATAAGTAAGGATTGCATCAGCAGGGTTGAGGTAGGGATGTTACCTTCCCTTCTCCCCTGCAAGTCACAGTCTCTGCTGTGTTTTGAGGCATCAGCCTGCTGGGAACACTGTGCCTGCCTGGGGTGCTCTGCCAAGCCACTGCAGGGGAGGGACAGTCACCAAAAGACACAGGATGGACTTTGACACTGCGTTTGATCTGCACGTGAGGCTTTCTGCTTTCATGGGGAAAATCTGTCTACTATAATTTCCTGCCAGTGGGTAAACTGTGCTTGTCAAATCTCGTTAGGAAAGAGACTGTTCCTGGGAGCTGGGTTTGCTGTAGCTGTGCATCTGTCTCCCCAAAGGAAGCCTGCAGCCCTCACTGAGCGTTGTCACTTGTACTTCAATTTCCAGGTCATACCCAACAAATTGCTCCTCATTCATAAAAGGTGAATACAATGATCCCACAGGCAGCAAGCCTGGATGTGGGATGGTGTTATTTCACTACACTCATATTACTCTCAGTCAAGGTCAGGGCTGCAGCTGATTTATAGCTCAGCAGAGGCTGCAGAAGATCAAGGTTTTTCAGAAGGGACAACAAGGACTTTGTCTTTTTACCTGTCTCTGCTTCCCCTGTTCCTAAAACTGACTGCTGGGAATCCAGAGATGAGCTGCCTTGGTCAGTGTCAGCTGTGGGGGACTGAGGGATTATAGAGAAAAATAGATATTAATGACTAAATTACCCTGTTAAATAAGTTATTTGGGGCTAATAGAGCCAGTGAGAGCCTGGAAAAGAGCTATCTGAATGTTTTGTGAAAGTTAACAACACAGGAGCTGGTGTTTTCAAACATAATCCACCCGATCCTTCCCATTCCCTCTGCCTCCTGCCAGCGGGAAGCATTCACACCTCCTTCTGCAGAAGAGAGTTTCCCTTTGGACACTTCCATGTGACAGATGGTATCTTAAACTGTCCAGAAAAGGTGATTTTAAAGTAAATCAGAGCTGTCTCCTCCTGCCCTCCATAGCACTGTCAGAATTCCTACAGCAGCCATAGAATATTCTCTGAGACTTCTCCATCAGGTTAGGCCGAGATGATGTTCCTTTGTCAGCCCTGTATCATCTTGCCAGGTTTGCTCCGTCGGTTGTTGTAATTAATGCTTACTTTACTCATGATGAAGCAAAGGAGAAGCCCCTCACTCTAGAAAACATGACAGTGTGTTTAATTGGTATTGAGCTGCAGCCCCCACTAATGGATTTTAAAAATACAATAATCCAGAGGAAATCGGCACAAACTGACATGGAGATAAAATGTTCTGACATATCTGGTGACCTGCCCCGACGCCTCGTGCTGCTGCAACTGTTTGTGTCAGGCTGTGACAGAGAAACAAACTTCATCATTCTCAAGCAAAGTAACCACAAAACAATAATAAGATTAATAATTTTGGAAGGAAATTCAGTAGCTTTCCTGATTTCTGTTGTCATAAGCCATTTTACTTCTTGTGTTGACACCAGCAGCTCATGTCAGTCCAGCAGGAGTTGTCCCATATTTCTCGTCTTGTACTTGCTGCAATTCCTTGATGGGTTAACCATCATCCAGGAGGACTTTATGAACTTTTCCAGTTTTCCTCCAAAGCCATAAACCTATTTTATGTTCCCATGGGGGTGAACCTGGTAAACAAACGGCTTTGTCACACAATCCTTCCGACGGGCACCATCATTTTCCTGGGTTGCCTTTGCCCGTTCGGCTCATGCTTGAATACTTTGCTGAATATGATGGACTTAAACATGTGCTAAGTGCTTTGCTGAACTGGGCCTTTCTCCTGATTTATGCCAGGGTAGATTAAAATAGAATCAGCCCCTTAAGTGGTCTGCGCCGCGTGTTGTCAGCGCGCCGAGACACCGCGTCTGCGCTTGTGTTTTAATTAAAGGTTCCACCTATTTACATGGAGTCAATCAATCTCAGCACAAAAACCTCTTTGCAGTTGATTAGCACCGTGGTGCAGACAAATGGCATTAAGCACAAATGGCTTTTTGGAGAAGTAATTCATCTGTGTGGAAACGAAAAATACAATTATTTTAACCGGTGCCGTCGTGTGATCGATCAAGCCCAGCTCAGTGCTGGGCACGCCGCTGTGCCCCCCATGAGTGCACCCCCATGTGCTGCCTCTTTTGGCTCTGAGTCGTGATGCTGGTGCTCACAGTGATGTGGTGGGTACCCAAAAAAAGCACCCAGCAATACCTGGGTTTCCTGAGCTGGTGGTGGTATTTGGAGCTGGGCTTGAGTGGTGTTAATTACATCATACGTAGAGCAGAAATGAGCAGAACGTGGCTTTACTGATAGATTTTTAGTGGGCTCAAGGCTAATGGGTGTTTTAATGGGAAAATGCAGCATTCCAGCCTGTTGAAACAGCAATAAGGGAGTCTATGGGCCATCATTAATATACTCCTGGTGATTAAAATCATTCTTCCTCAGACCCACGTCTCTCAACATACTCAAGGCATTTATTAGTGGTCCATTATATGCCCACTTCTATCTTACTGCTTAATTTGAACACTAATTAACATCATCATGCCTTCTAAAGCACAAATGGCACTTGGTAGGATTTCATTATCTCCAGGCTCTACAAGTCGAGAGAGCAGAACTTCACCTGAGAAACCACCTCTGTGGGCTCACAGGGCTGGTGACAGGACGATTCCACCTCCAGAGACCCATCTCCTGGGTCTCTTAGGGGGGGAAGCTGGTGGAAAGCAAACCCATTACTTCACTTCCCGAAGTGCTGGGGCAGTAGCCAGCAGGACTGCTTGGATGTCTAAACACTCGCTTAATTATCTGAACAGGGGCCCAGGGTTTGGGTTTGCTGCTGCTGCTGCTGTTGTGAACTCTGCTCACTCTCTCTGGCTAGCCCGGAGCAGGGGGAAGGCAGAGCCAACTCAGAATGGAAAGCTTTACTGGTTCCAGCTCCCCTGTGCATTTGACTGCCTTCTCGGGAAGGACAGAGTTCAATCAGCCTCTGAAAGTCAGTGAGGGTTTTCTTCGTCCCCCCTCAATGTCTTAAAATAAACCTCCTCTGCTGCAGTTCAAGTCCTATCTCCTTCCCAGCAGTAGGAAAAATGAACACCATCCCTTTCTGAAGCAGCCTTTTATGGATTTAGGGACTTTTATCATCTCTTCCTGAGGCTTTTCTTCTCTCTAAACTGAATTATGCTCATTCCTTCTGCACATCCCCATGGGGCAAGAATTGTGCTTTATCTCTTTGTTCCTCTCCATCTCAGCTCCTACAGCTCCTTCCCACCTGGGCACTGTAAAACCCCTACTGGTGTTACCCCTGGCAATAGCTCTTACTTGGATATTGGTTGATTCCCTCCCCCTCCCCAAAACAGAACATTTCTGCCTCGTGTTATAATCTCCAGATCCTCTTCTACGGGGCTGCTGCCTAAGCACTCGTTTTGCATCTTGTTTTTTTACAGCTAATTATTCTTAGTTAAGTGCTGTAGATTCTCATGCTGCTGGACTGCTGCCTGCCTTTTTTATACTGCTTCTTCTCTTCTCTACCAAACTCTTCCTAGTGATATTTGAGCCTCTCTATGGTCTAATACCTTCTATTATTAGTCTTTTGAAACACCAATAGAGAAGACACCCATCTTGACAGCATCCCCGATAGTTTGAATACTGAATATGAGAAAAAGCATTAAAGGGAAAGCCTGTCAGCTGGGGAGGGAATAATCTGCTCCTCCGTCTTCTAGCCTTTGCAGGAGTTAGTTTTCCTTCTCAGAAATGCATTTGTCGCCACCTCCTTGGCATTGCTCAAACTGAGGGGCGTGTGGGGCTGTGTGAATGAGGGTCCCCTCCCAGCTCAGCAGTGGCTTTGCAGAGCACTAAAATGACAGCACCCAAGGGGCAGAGCCAGCCCTCACAGCATTAATGCTTAAAGGGAATCTGAGTCGAAATCAGCTTAGTGAGGAAGCGGATAGGCAAAGGTTGGGGATGTTGTTTTCCCCTTTGGGATTGCTCTTCTTTGGCCTTCTGGCTCAGACTGAGTGCAGCATTAGTTTAATATCTGATCCATCCTCTGTCAGGAGGCTGTCAGTGCTTTTGTGAGGGATTTGACACTGTATACATTTCTTTTGCTGTCAGCTTGTTATGAACCCGCCCTGTCATGATCTGGGGTTTAGCCTTCGCAGATGTATAGACTTGTGTGGTGAAGGAGCAGCAAAATTAAGTCCAATTTCTCCACAAAAGATAAGCAACAACCCGAGCAGGGAAGCGAGCTCCGTCTCGGCAGCAGGCACGGCGCTTCCCCTGGAATGGCGAAGACAGACAAGGTGTCGGTGTGAATAAAAGCTGGGTGCCAGGGAGAGGCTGTCAGTGACATTACTACCTGTCACACGTGTGTAAAGTCATCAAACAGCGGGTGGGCGGCCGTGACAGCCCCGGGAAAGACATCTCCATTAGCGCTCAGCGCTGGTGCGAGGTTGCAGCGTGTTAAGGGCAGGCAGGCTGTTCCACTTAAGGTGGAAAACGATATATTCGGCAATGGGAGTAATTTGATTTGGCTGAGGCTCACGGTGTTTTGGAATCTGATGTGAGTCTTCCTACTATTGGATACTGCCCCAGATTCCCAGTGCTGCAGCATATTGCATCTCCCTTTTAGGCTGCATGGAATAAACGAGCTTCTGAGCCTGATGGTACGGATTTTGTACCCAGATGGGCAACTTCTCTCCTCTTCTGTTATAAAATGGATCTCAAGCTTGCGAGAAAATATAGCAAGCAGGATATTCCTCCACAATCCGACTTGTAAAAGCAGTCAGTGATTGTACTCAGCAGTCTTTTTCCTGCCCCAGAAGTTTTCTGCCCATTTCAGGCTAAACCTACTTTCTAGAAGTGGCCTTTGCCAATGCTGGTTTTGTGCCAGAGGGGTTTCCAATAGTGTTGGTTTGGTTTTTTTGTGTCCAGTGTGTATTGAGATGCAACTCCTACAGCAGGGGGTGTGGATGTGACACAGTGTGCTGCCTCCCTTGCAGCTGGATCACTAGGGACTGAGCCTGAGACCAGAAAAGCTTTGGTTTAGGGAGGTGAAGATCTAACTGGAACCACTGTGGGCACTTGGAGGAAGATGAGGCCGTGTGTGCTGGAGGGGGGGAAGGAGTGCAGTGCATACCAGCTTAAAATGCATTCCCACGTGCTGTGTGTGCCAGCAGCTGGATGCTGTCTAGCTGCAGACACCTTGTTAAACTGCTTTGTTTCCCCTGCTAAAACCAGCACTGATGGTTTGCACAGGCTTAATGGTTCACGTCAGCGTGGTGCTTTGTGCTGGGCTGGGTGAGAGCTCAGAGGCAAAGCTGAAGCTGGTTGCAGAGAGAGTCTGTCCTCTCCTGGAGCCACTCGGGAATGGCTCAGCTTTGGGGGGGACCCTGGGGTGCAGTGTGGTGACAACCACCTTGCAGCAAACCCCCCTTCAGGCAGAGCACGGCGAGGGCCAGCACCAGCTGCCTGCTCTGAGGAGCCCGCCCACACTGCCAGTAACACCCTCGGATTTTATGCCAACTTTTAATTGCATGAATTTAATTATAGGGATTTTCTGGATGTAGCGGGGGCTGTGAGCATGTCCCCTGCAGCTGGGAGTGCACAGCCCCCCGTGCAGGCAGAGCTCAGTGCAGGGGGAGCAGGTGGTGGGAGCCCAGCCGTGCTGTCACTTGGTTGGAGGTGCTGAGCAGTCTCGAGCTGAACTGGTTAGAAAATGACCCTCTTCTTTCTGGGATCTTGTGTAATTTTCTACACTGCAAAATAGCTTCAGCAGGGAACAAACCATCAGTCCTGCTTTGCCCTGAGCAGCTTCTGGTTTGGAGTCCTGCTGGTTTGGAGCCTGCAGGAGAGCCGGGGTCCACCGATGGACCAGGTCTATCTGCTGATGGTGGTACTGCCACCTGTGCTCTGGTCACGCTGCCATAGCCATTGTCCCTATGAACTGTGCCTGTCTCAGGTTTACAAGGGGGTCTAAAATCAGGCCAACTCTCCCAGATCAAGGATGATTGGGAGAAGAGATAATAATCAGGCAGCTTCAGCAACACCTTGGTTACTAAAGATCCACAAAGTCTTACCACTGGCCCCTATGGCTTGAAGTTGAGCTCACAGGCTGGGGCTTGAAGCAGTTTAATTCCTCCCTGTTCCCTGAGCTGTTTTGCTCTGCCACCACTTGACCTCCACGTCCCTGCAGTAATAAGGTCTGCACACAGAGCAGCGCTGCCTTCCTCCCACCAGCCCTCCTCTCTGGGGGGTCCCTGGAGCTTTCGCTGCTTATTCCTGCCATTTTCCCACTTTGCACTGTTTAAAAACAAGCAAGCAAGAGCTCCCTGGAGCCAACCGCTCATTTGCTGGCAAGGACTGCCTGTTAATCAATTAAAGCTCTGCAAATGTATTTGCAGCAGGGTGGATGATTAAGATGCTTTCTGTCTCTAATGCACGCCTGTGGGAGGCTCGCCTGCGTGCGAAGGGCAGGTGTGTTGGCCTGGAGGTCCCGCAGTTCTGCTTTTATAGGTTCTGGAATAAAGAAGGCAGCTTTTATGGACAGTGAGGGAGGGGGAAAAGGTCTGGCAAATCCCAAAGTCTTTGCCTAACGGGTGGTGTTACCTGAGCCCAGTCTCCAGGGCAGGATTTGCTGATCTGCTCTGCAGTGGCTCTAGGGGAACATCCCACCAGGGAGCATCACGTGTAGAAGAGGTGACTCAGGGAGGCAGTGAAGGAAATGGGCTGATGGGGAGGATATTCAGGAAAATCAATAGAAAAGGTACTGCTGAGGGCAGCATTAAAACAGCATCAGAAGGGTGTTTGTACCCAGGCAAAAACTACTCTGTCTATAAACTGGGATTCAGGGTTGCAATTTTGTGCTCTCCTGTCACAGCAAAGCTCAGCTGTGGGAACCTCTCAGCCCTCCTAAACAGTGCTGTGATTTCCACCACTGATCTCCATTTCCAGGCACAAATGCCATTCATTTCAGAGCCTTAAGCAGGTGAATCAAAGGACAAAAACCAGTCCTGCACTCGGCCAACAAAAGGGTGCAGGGCCCTCGCTGGGTCTGTGTCATTCTGAGGATTGCAATGGGTTCACAAGGGATTAATTTTCTTAACCCTGATGTGCCATAAACTGTAGTGCAGTCTTTGCAGAAAGAAAATTGCATTCATGTTTACAGTTATGGAAGTCATGTACCAGCCCCTGAACTGGCCACCACTCCAAAATCCATAACTGTAGAAAGTCAAGCCAAAGAAATCTCTGGCACAATTTACTGAAATGTGATTTAATAGAAAGACTATTAGTGTTTCGAAGGGCTGAGATTGATTGGCTCAGGTTTGATATTTAGTTAGATATTTCACTATTTGGCAAGAGCAAGATCCAAATCTTGGCCCGGGGCAGGAGGAGAACTTTGCAGCAAGGTGCCTTGGGCACGGAGTTATTTCATGGGGGAAATGCTGGGGGGGGAAGGAAAATGGCTGGAGAAGCAGCTAAATTTGGGAGCTGGAAACCAAGGCATCCACAGAGCTGGGAGCTGTTCAGTGCAAAACCCAGCGTGGCTGGGTGTGCTGGCATGGGGAGATGAGTGACCAGAGAGAAGAGGCTTGGGGACAGGTGGGATCAGAGGCAAATGGGAATTGGGTGCTCCACCAGGATCACATTCAATCCCTGTCCCCAGCACAGCCCTAAGGAAAGCACACAGTTCCTTTAGAAGTTGCAGAAAACAAACCCTCCAGTCTACCAGTGCACTGGCAATCCTCGAAGAGAATTAATCAAGCCAATTAGTGATTTATATATATATATATATATTATTTTAATAACGACGTTTCAGACTATCACTTAGTGCTTAAAATAAACTGAAAGTGTGGTGGCCAGAGCAGAGCCCTGCCCTACAGCTGCCACCAGAGAGCATCCTTGTATACTTTTTCTGTGGAAAAAACAGCACTGAGCTGGGAAACAACCCATCTTTCAGCAGCCTGTCTCTTTTTAAGTGCTTCCCAGTCAGTTAAAGATACAATAATTGAAAGTTGTCTATCAATCATGTTAGCAGACAAAACAACATTGTTTCTCTTCTCTTTTTCTCCCAAGTACTATAGCTTGATCGGCTTAACAATGTGAACAAAGGCACCAAGTCAAAAATCCCACTTAAATGTTTTCAGCTATAAAAGCACATCATCTTTGGGGAGGAAAGGTGCAAAATTCATTGTTTAGAAGCGTTCTAGGGGAATACTCAAAAGGAAAAAAAAAAAATTACAGAGAATAGTCGACGTGCCCACAAAATATCTTTTGGGATGAACTGAAAAAACCTGCCAAGAAATTTGCATGTCTGCCTATCTGTAGCCCCCTTATGTGAAGCAGCTGATGTGTGTGGTCAGTGGGAGAGGTCAGGAGATCAAGCTTTGACTCCTTTTGGTGCTTCCTTGGAGTGCAAAAGCATGCTAAAGCCAGGTTTGCACTTTAAGTTGCTGTGGATGCAGGGGTAGGAGGGCAGGGATGGGCTGTGACTCTGAAGTGCTGTGTAAATGATGTTCTCGTTTTCCCTTTTGCCATCCAGGTGCTGCCCAGCATCCACGCTCCCCAGGGGTGCACTGGTCACCTCAGAGCTCCTCCCCAGTTTTTAGGTGCAGTTTGCAGACCTCATAAATACATTTCTCTGCAGAAAGGCTTGACTGGGCCATGACAGGTGTCTGTGTAGGTGGGTGACACCCCCAAGGGCTGGGCCAAGAGCGACTTGTGGGCTGCTCTGATGGTCCAGGAGCACCTTTGCTTTGCAGGAAACAGCTTTCCATGTTTATTTCTCTACAACCAGGAGAGCTTTTAAGTTGTTTCAGTAAACAAAACAAAACAACAACAAAAAAAGATTTGTTTGTTACAGGTCTGAAAAACGGCAGCTCCTCTGGGCTAATGGGAAGCTGTTGTCCTTGCAGGACCACGTAGCAAAGCGTTTGCCAGAGCTTTCTGCTTTTTCAGGGCAGTTCTGCATTGCTGCCTGTTCTCTTTGCTTTTGCAGCAGTGTTGCATGGGGTTTATGTTTCTGTGTATATATTTATACAAACTGATTTAGGAGAGGACGCTGGAACAGGTCTAAGGTTAGCCCGTGGAAGAGCAGAAGACAAATTTCTCAATGCAAATCATTTCCCTTTCTCAGTCAGCTGGGGGAAAGGGAAATAAATAAGCAGTGAGAGGCACCATCATTTTTATAATCACTTGAGCTACAGCAGGACCAGCTCTCCGTGAGTCACAGCAGCGCTGCCATCACTGCTCCCCTTTGCAGACATTAACCAGTGGTTTTGGGGAGGTTTAAAATTACTGGTCTGTTAGTTGCTGTGAGTTTCCCTCTCTGTGCAGTCTGCTGGCAATACCACAGCCTTTATAGCTCATAGACACTGTCCCCAGGGTGACCTTTAGCTCTGGATGAATACAGTTTGGTTAACGAAACCGCAGACGTTACCGAAAATGTGGTCATTGCGTCTTGGTACCTCATACCTGTCATGTTTGCTGCCTCCTCTGGGTGTTGGTCAAGTTCCCTTGGGATTTTGCTGAATGATTAGAGGGGTGGGTGGGGTCTTCGAGCTGCCCTTTCCCCGGTGTGGTCCAAGCTAGGAAAATGCTTCAGTTAGGCTGAAACCAGGGTTTTCCTTCAGCGAAATCTTTGAACTGTGAAGTCACAGGTCTACCACAGAGCAAGCACATTTCCAGAAGCTCTCATCATGTGTGGTTCTGGTCAGACAGGCAAAAGAATTCAACCTGTGGTTGCTGTATTTTAGTCCTCTTTCTCCTCCCTACAGAAGTTTTCCTTTCAGATGGTTTTCTGAGTTAATTCCAATTCTGCTGCAAGAAACTCATAAAGCTGTTATTGCTCAGTCGCTCTCGGTCTCCTTGTTAATATAATACAGGGATAAGCAGAGTTCATGGAAACTGCCTACACTGGAGGAATAGAACAAGAAGGCATTTCTGAACACTGCAGGTTTTTCAAAGCTTCTTTGTTCAGAGATAGGGAAAACAACCTGTGAAACTTCCCCGTGACAATGGGAGCTGCAGATTTAAGGCTATTGAAAAGAGTCATCTCTCCAGATGTAGGTTGGCATGTGGGTTCACAATCACAAATATGACTTATGATTCATCCCAGCACACTGGTGATAGGGGGAGGGAGTCTATATTGGGACAAATGCTGAATGACAACGGACAGCTCACAAGTGAAGAACATGGAGAATGAGGTCATATGAGATGAAATGCTCCAGCATTGCCAGGCACACATTCATTTACTGAAAGGGTAGAAATTTCAAATTATTTTCATAAGGGTAAATGCTCATTTGCCAGCAGACAGGCATCTCTGGTAGTAATTCAGGCAACTCTTGGTAGTAATTCACAGATAAAGTGGTTTTTTTTTCCTGGCATCCCCTGGCAGATCAGAATGTGGATCTCTCTGAGCTCAGATGCAACATTATCTGAAGTCAATCTTCAGCAAAAGCCCAGACTCCTGGTGGTGAGGGAATTCCATTGTGTGGATAAGAGATGCTGAAACAATGCTTAAGACATCCTTGGGGTTGTTTATCCTGGGAGGCTTATTTTAGGCTTGGAGCAGCATCCTACCAGCCCATCAGGTACCACTCCAGAGCACACTGCTTCCTCTGCAGCCTCCAGTGCCTCCAGAGGCACCACACAACCACGACTTGAAAGAAAAATGGTTCTACCCAAGAGGCACCTTATGCCAAATGCACGATAATTTTCAACAAACAACAGTTACAAGACTCCTTAAAAGCAGATTGTAATGTAAATGTAAACCCTTGTGTTTCAAGCTGTGAAATACCCTCTAATTGTTTGAGGCATAAGAAGATCTTTCTCTGATTATCACTTTTTGCTATAGCTTTAATCTAGAAGGCTGCTGCCTTGCACAGACATGCTGCTTTAAGGCTAAAATACAGCATGTGGAACAACATCAGCTTCATCTTTTTGGCATTTCCAGAGATGCAGCACTGTGTTCTCACAACCAGCAAAGGTGGTTCTGTGCTACCCTTTGCCTCTTGTCTGAACTCACAGTCTGAAGACATTTCATTACCACCCACCAGCACCTCGAATCTCATGGAGTATAAAAGTTCAGAAGACTTTCTTGGTGCTCCATCTTCAGAGGACCAGCTCGGCATGCCAACAGTGGTGTCACCCAGCTGGGACTTGTGTCACCTGTAGGAAAGGCATTTGGAGTGAGGAAATGCTGCCAGGGACGAGTTGGGTGCATTTCATCTGGGAGAAGTGATGTGGGTACTTTTATTGGTGGTGATGTCCAGCATCTGCCTCGATTTTGCCCCTCATGGGTTCTGGGGTTGCCCTGAGCTCTGGGCATCTCCTGGCTGCAACCAGCTCCCACCAATCCATCATTCTGCCATCCAGACCTCTTCTCCACCGAGCCAGAGGGATTACTGGCTGCTTTGAATACACTCATGCAAAGCAGAGAGTTAAACCTCAAACTCCCATCTGTTCATAATAAAACATCTTCACTGGCTGAATTTGACTAATTTAGTGATTACTATCGGGAGAGTATGGTCTCTCCAAGCCCTCCAGCTGTTCCACTATGGAAAACCTCTTGCCTCCATGCAAAGGGCTGCAATCATTTCCTCTGTGCTTTTTTTTATCTAATTTTGTTCCAATAATTCAGCGAGTCCACTCTGGCCAGCTGTTCTTCAGGCCTCCTGGCCCACATGGCTTATGCAAGGGCTGCTGGTGATGATGCTGAATCAATCTTTCCAACAATTTTGCATCTGTCCTCAGCTCTTGGAGTCGTTCCAGCAGTTCTCAATATACAGTTCTCAATTTTGCAGCACCCCCCACAGTGATTCACTGGCCTATGAAACCTCCTCGCTGTGCTCCAGTTCCTCACTTCCCAGTCTGGTGATAGTCACTGAAAATATGAGACAAGTGACACTTCCAACAAATCAGCAGTAATTTAAACGCTCGGTAGTAATTCACAGATAAGGTAGATTTTTTCTGGCATCCCCTCAGAGATCAGAATGTGGATCCCTCTGAGCTCAGATACAACATTATCTGAAGTCCATCTTCAGTGAAAGCTCAGACTTCTGATGGTGAGGGAACTCCATAGTGTGAATAAGAGATCCTGCCTAACACAGTGCTGAAAACACCCTTGGGGTTGTTTATCCTGAGGAAAGGAAGGCTCTGGGGAGAAGTTTTTATGGCCTTTCAATACCTAAGGGGGGCTTATAAGAAAGATGGGACAGACATTTTAGTAGGGTCTGTTGTGACAAGGGGTGATGGTTTTAAACTAAAAGAGAGTAGATTCAGCCTGACCATAAAGAAGAAAAATTTTTACAGTTAGGGTGGTGAGGCCCTGGCACAGGCTGCCCAGAGAAGCTGTGGCTGCCCCACCCCTTGGAGTGCTCAAGGCCAGGTTGGACAGAGCTTGGAGCAACCTGAGATAGTGGAAGGTGTCCCTGCACATGGCAGGGGGTTGAAACAAGAAGGTCCCTTCTACTCAAAGCATTCTGCAATCACAAGTCCCCAGGGAGACAGGATAGATCAAGGATTCCTGGCTCCCTTTCACTGGCTTCCTTTTACTTCCCAGTGTCTCTTCTCCTGGGGCCGCTTTGTGCAAGCAGAGAGACTTCAAGTGCTCTGTTCAAAATGCCCCCAATTGTAAATGTTGTCTCCTTTCTCTTTGCTATTTAGTAAACCCCAGGGGTGGTCCCTGATTTCCTGGACTGTTTTCATTCAAGCACTTCTCCCCACGCTGTGCCGTGTTTTCTGTTGTGCCGTCCTGTTGTGCTTACCCCCCTTTTTCTTCTCTGAGTTTGGGCTCTGCTTTGCAGAGGCACTTGGCAGATATCACAGCGAGGAAGCTTCAGCTTTTCTCTCTTTTTTCTCTTCAGAAATATGGATGAGCATGCAGCAGCTTCTGCCTTTCTTCCCTTCCAGTGGATAGGAAAAGTCTGGCTATAGCTTTCTGGATGCTGTACTGTCCCTTAAATCCTCCCAGAGATGCTGAGGCATTGGTCCACACTGTAATCACCAAAGGATTACAACCAGTGTCATTCCATATTAGTGGGATTATTAAGTAAAATTGGCTTATAGGATCCAGCCTGCTGGCAGCTTACCCCAGCTGAACAACAGCTGCACATCCCTTCTGCTGCCCTCCCCACGCTGCCTTTCTGCCACATTTCCCATTGATTTTAAATTTAACTATTCCCTTCTAAAGCACTCAGGGGCTTGGGGTTTTCCTGCGTCATTGATTTATTGCTTTCCTGGGAGTTGGGACAAGCTTCAAGATCTCCATCCATCAGTCTGTTGTCAGTTGTCAGGGTTTTGCCCACAGATTTCAGCAGTGAAACGCTCCAGGCCTGGCACTGGTGGTGTTCAGTCGAAATTTGAAGCTGGCTTGTTTGTGACAACCTGTTTTTTTCTCACTATAACCTGTCCTTAATTCAGAGCAGAGGTGGTCTCTGCGTTGTATTTGGTTCCCTGCAGCGCTGGCACTGGGGTCATGTGCAGTGCAGGGCAGGTTATGGGAAGATGCTGCTCAGCATCTTCCAAATTTGAGAGGCATCATTAGAAACTGTTTTGGCCTTTACATCGTTGCTGGCTGCCCAGCATGAGCAGTGTGCTAAACAGCCTGGAGGTGGAAAGACCCTTTTCTGAGCTTATTACTTCCATTTTTTCAGACAAGGGGGAGGAAAAGCACCAAACTTTTCCAGCCCTGCAGTCACCAGATGAAAGAAGTCTTTGAAAGCTTCAATCAGAGGGTAATGCAGCCAGGGAGGGCTGAGTGAGGACACGTGAGGTTCAGTATTGCAGGAGAGTGCTGTGCTGTGCTGTGGTGGGCCCACAGAAAAAGAGGCTAAAAGTAGATAAAAGTTCTGCTGCTTGAGCTTACCTTTAACGAAATTTTTGCCCTTCCTTTTGCCTCACTGGGATGTGGACCTTTCTTTGTCTTATTAATGATGAAGTAATTGGTTCCAGTGCAGGGTCTGTGTCCATTAGCACATCTGCTCAGACACTTGTGCTGTCTGATACACGCTCTGCGTACAAGCAACACATTTGTTCCTTGTCTGAGTGTGTGTTATCACACCACCTCATCTCCCCATTTGAATTTTAAAAAGAAAACTAATGAAGAAGATTATTGCACCGTGACAATAACAATGCTAATTGATCATCAGCATGGCATTGTCTTGGGGATGTTTCTGGAAGGTGCCCTGATGAATTCATAAGTGTGTGAGGGCTCTCTAGTTTAATGGGGTTCCTGCCTTGGGTAAAGGCCCCTTGACGTGGCCAAGGTTTATAGTTTCATCCTCAGTATCACCACAAAAATTGTTATAATTAAGTGTAGCCCCTTTTTATTCTCACTTGCTACTACCATAACAATAACCTTTGCTTCACTCCAAGGCTGGATACTCTGTTTGACCCGGATCCAACCCACATTCTGTGCTCATTCCCATTTGCCCTTGTGTGACCCAGGAAGGTCCACTGCCTCCAGCAGCCAGGCTGGGGAATTCTAGGGAGAGCACAGAGGAAGTCTACTCCCTGCTAAACACAAGCAAAAATGCCAGAGCAAAGCAGGTGACCTGCTGGCAGCTGAGGAGAAAAAGCATAAGACCTGTAACTCTTAGTTATGAAAATAACAGAACAGAGTTAAAATTAATACAAGACAAAAGAGGACTGAGATGACTCCGGTCTTGCCCAAGGAATTTAATTTAAAACTGTAACTTTGGGAAGTGCTGGGTTGTTTTGCTCTGTGTTTGTGTAAGCAGCCAGTGTGAGGATTATTGCGAGCACAAGGCTCTGCCTGGCATCCTTCCAGAGGGGGAGCATGAGGTTAGAGCAACATAAGTCTCCTCTGTTGTGCTGGGGAGCTTCACTAAGCTACCACTTGATCCTCCTGGATATGGAGAGGAGCTTTCCATCATCTGCAAAAAATTAGAGGTTATATTAGCAGTGTCACGAGGAGTATCTGTGTAAGTGAATTACGGGGCTGGTGTGCACATCGTGGAATGAGTGCCCGGAGCGGTGTGTGGCTCTCCCGAGGGGTCAGGTGCTGCAGAGCAGCTTGTGCTGCTCACCTGTGTCTGAGTTTTGGCCACACACCCATCACACGCCACTCAGAGCTCTGAGATACCCGTGAGTCTCTGGCAGATGTTTCATACCCTCCGCTGGGAGAGGTACGGGCAGCTGTTACGAATTGAGTGTGGAACCCAAACGGAGCCCCAGCCCTCATTAAAACCTGTACTCGTGACAGCTTCTAGACGTGCTCTCAGCTCCACCAGCTCCCCACAGTGCAGCACATCACTCAGAGCCAAGTGCATGTACTGTGCAGGCACAGTGGGGATGTGGAACATCCTCTGGGCCTCAGGCTGGGCCGGAGGCTCTGATCCCAGAGGGAGGCAGAGGTTGGAGAGAAGACAGAAGTGAACATCCCACTCCCAGTATTCTGGGGCAGCTCTCTCCAGGGAAGTTTTCTGAGCAAGAATGGTGTCCATTAGGATCTGTTTCTGCTATGGTCAAGAGAAAAAGGCTTGCTGTCTTTTTGGTGTAAAAAGGGTGAAATGATGCACGTATCAGGCTAATACCTTCTTGCACCATTAGATTAACCAAGAGTAGTCACTGCAGTCCAAGGGACAAAAGCAGTTGCAAGACTTCCTTCATGTCTCAACAATTCTCACCAGTCCATTGAGAAAGTCCTGAGAAAGTCCCAAGAAAGTCCTGAATTTCATCAGAGATAAATTTGGTGCTTTCCCCTTTCCCTTGTCTAAATCTCCCTTCCCACTTCTGCCCAGCCCTGAGCTGCTGCTCTCAGAGGGAGCCCCTTCCCTACTTTGCCTTCTGCCAGCTTTTGCTGTGTCCTCTGGACCTGAGGAATGATGCTAGTGTTTGCATCTTGGAGGATAGGGGGGGATAATTCCTTGCCGTGCTAAGCACATGGTGTTGTTCCCAAAAAACCCCGGCACATGTAGCTAGAACATGACTGCATCTTGCCTGCTGTCTGCATTACAAACTGTGTGCAAAGGGTGAAATATAAAAATGAATAAATCATTGGCATTGTAGCGCTGCAGACAACTGGAAACATGATATAAATACTAAAAGCTGGATCTATGTTTCCCAGCAGTGTTTGATGTGGGCCACAGACACATCACCCCAAGGGACTTTTGGTCCCTGAGGACCTGATTTACGCCGGTGCTGGAGATCAAAAGCCAGGATGTGGTGTTGCACAGCCATAATAACGGATATCCAAATTTTGTTCAGCTCCAGGTTGGGTGAGACAATGCTAAAATGCAGCCATTGGCACACCAGGAACTGAATGATTTGTGTTGGCTGGCTTAGGGAGGGGATTCACTGTTTTCATCACATGCCAGCACTGGTTCAGCCACATATGGAGAAAAAGAAGAGGCTTTATAAGGCTTCATGAATTGTCTGGATACCAGAACTGAGCCCTGTTAGATGTAGAGTTTATCCTTATAAAACTCGTCTTACAGCTGTAGAAACAAGTGGGTTTGGACTCCCATCATGCAGCTCAGGATTGCTGTAACTGTTGATGAGAGCTCTGGGTACTCTGACCTGCAAAAAAATCATTTCATAAAGCCCTGAAGTGCCTGATGTGTTGTGAATACGTTCCCTTATTTACTTTTTAATATTTATCATGCCAACCATTAAGCACAGGTGGGACACTGGCACATACTGTAGTGGAGTGTTTCTGTCTGGGCAGGAGCATCTTTCACTTGCTGGTTAACCAGACCAGGGGCATCCCTCAGCTGAAAGGAGATCACACTGTGGACTTGTCCTCTAGCACGAGGTCAGCCTGCAGATATCTGATGTTTCCACACTCCAGATCCCTGGCATAGCGTGATCTCCGAGGGCGTCTCTTTGCTGGCTGTCACAACTTGGTATCACAGTGTGAGATTTCTTCCACTGGAAAATGTGTATCCCTGAGTATTCTGGATTGTGCCCTCAAGGAGACAACATCTAAACTGTACATCACTGCGAATTAGTGTACAGCTTTTACAAATATGAATTTAAATAGTCTATTATCTCAAAACACTGTTAATGTTGTTATTCCCACTTCTTAGATGTATGCTCCATACTGAATGTGCTACAAGTTCATTAGCTTCCATTTTATGTTGCATAAATTTGTAGTCTGCCCTTTCTAAAGAGAAGATGAAACCTGACTGTAAAATTTACTGAACAATTGTTCCAACGTAGCTTAATTAGTAACTTGCAAGGATTTTGCAAGCATCTGAGATCGCTTGAAACGCTTGAGTCATTTTATTATTAGATTTAGGTAAAATATTTCAGATTAATAATACATTTGAACATTTATTAAACTCTAGGCAGCACTTTAAAACAACAAAAAAATGGTTTATCACTTTTATAACAGCCTCAAGGAAACGAAACTTGTAAGTGACTCTGCTCTCTTTTCCTTTGTGCTGAGTTGCGGTTGGAGTTCTGAGGGAGGCTGAACTCCCTCTGAGGAGCACAGGCTTCATCTCATCAACTGCTCCTGGGTGTTCTTCTGAGGACAAGTGGATGGCAAACTTTAAATCAGAGAGTTCCGCTCAGGATGTGGAGAGGGGAGGTCTGACGTTTGGAAGGGAGTTATTTCAAAAATATGATTTCCTGTAAGATTATTCAAGATGGGCACTAAACTTTCAGGCACCAAGAGCCACCCTTTGCTGAAGGACATTTTACCCATCATTTCCCGTGGGTTAGGAGGGATGCTGATCTGAGCAAGCTGGTTCTAGGTTGCTCTGTAATGCTAATTCAGTGCAGATTTTTGATCCCTCCAGTACTTGCTGGGTGTCACAGAGTGGCTGACGTACAAACCAGTGTGAGCTTTTACACTGGTGCATTAAGACTCACAGGTCCCTGATTTAAAGACTGATGCTGGGAACACCTTGTTAACAGGTAGTAGTTCATGTTCCACAATAAAAAACTAGAACAAATCTCCCCATGGGGAGATTAAAAAACTTTCTTGACTGAGTTTTCTCAACTTTAGGAAATCAAACTTTCTCCACACCGAAAATATAACGATGCACCCATTTATGTCAGCAGAGATTCTCAGCCAGGTGCTGAGATGCACTCCTACCTGCTGGAGGGAGGCAGAAGGAAGGAAGTAATACAAGCTAAATAAAGAAGGAAACGTTCAGCTTGAGAGTGGAGCCTTAGGAAGCAAATTTGAAACTGATGATACGAGATGGCAGTGGGCAGGACCATCGCAGAGGTCCAGTAGGTGCGAGGGTGATTAATCTGCGGGCTGTTCTCCAACACCTGCAGGCACCTGCATTGAAAGTGCCAGGTGAGGCTGGCTGGGGAAGGGCAGGCTTTGCCATCACCACATCACAGGACTGGCAATAGTGACAAATGCAAATGCATTTGGAGAGCCAAATTCAGCCCTGTGTGTAAAGGCTGTGCATAACTCATTAAATTAGAGTTTGTGAGACACATCAGCCTAGCGCTGGCTCTCTCCATGGGACTAAATTTCCCTTAAACTGCTTTCACGTGGTGTGCAAACTGGAAACAGGCGCGTTGGTGATGCTCACAGCGGGGCCTGCAGTGGAGCAGCGGCGGAGGGGATGACTCAGAGCAACAAGCCTTGTCATCCCGGGTGAGCACGAGGGAACCGCCAGCCAGGGAAAGGGGGAGAGGAAGAGAGACCTCCTGGAGAGCCATGAGGGAGCAGAGGGGGCTCTGTGCCCCACAGCCAGGTTGGGAGCCGTGGCAGGGAAAGGGGGTCTGATGGACATTCCCACTGCAGCGCTCCCAGAGACTGATTTATCCTGTGAGCGAAATAAGGAGGAGCTGTTTGAAAGGAAGGCTTTTGTTTTTTGCTAATTCATCCTCTGAGGCTTGTGCAGCACATCCAAGAGCCCCTGTCTGAGGGCTCCTCTGGGTCTGTGGGTGGGAAGTGTTGATGGGAGAGTAAGGCACAGCACCACAGCACGTGCCTCAGCTTGTTTTGTTTGTGCTGTTCACAGCCCTTCCAGCCCTGTCTTTCCTCTGCTTCTTGCTCTGTCTCCCATCCAGCCCATCAGAAATGTCTCAGAATGTTTTCACTGAATGTTGCAGGGGGATGGGTTGTGCTGAGCTGGCCAAAGCTTTCTTCTGAGGTTCAGGAGAAGCCAGTGCAGAAATTCAGCTGTGTCTGTGCAGTGAGGGTGTACTGGGGAACAACCACTTTGGATGTTGTCTATTCAGTTATCACTGGTATATTGAAGGAAATGTAGGTCTTGCTAAAGATGGTGTTGGGCTTCTATTTTTAGTATATCTGGGTCAAGATCTCCTTTTTTTATGTCTGTGATCAAATTAGTTTTTCACTTTCTGGGCATTGTTTTTGTCCTCTTATGTTCAGGTACAAGACTAGTGGACCTGACTTTCAATTCTGCTGTCAATATAAATAAGAAACTGGGATATTGCAGACCCAACCCAAATGAAGCCTCCTCAGGGTTGGTACTGAGGAAGCTTCCTCCACCTAATCAGGGTTGGCTTTGAGGCTCACTCAAACCTTTGGCATGACCTGCTCATTTATGTGTCTACCCAAGTATTTACAAGCAAGTAAAATGAAGGCATAAAACTCCTGGTCACCCACATGCTCCTATCTTTCACATTTCTTGTCCAGCCATGAGAAGCCCAACAAGTCAACTGGTTTAGTTCAAAGGCCAGTTTATGTTGCATGAAGGACTCACCTCTGCTCTTGTCCATTCTCCAACACCCACAAAAAAAATCCTCCTGCAGCCATCCAAATCAATCTAATTGTAAGCAACAGAAAATGGTGCTTTAAATAAATCTCATTTGCATACTGAGAAAAACTCTTCTCAGCTCACTGAATATGGAAATTACCAGTGGAAAATTATTTATCGCCTCAGTATCAAAATATCAGAGGTTGGCTGGTGCCTTTGGGAAAATCAATTGTGATACAGCAATATTTCTCACTTCCCCATATATAATGTGATCTGCCAAATTTAATCCAGTTTTGCATTTGATGGTCCCCAGTAGGATGAAAAGGTGAAGCTAATGTCATATAAACAATGCCAAGCATCATCCCCCGTGAAATTTTATGTGACAGTTGAAAGGTGCTGAATTATCCCAAAATAGCCCGGGGACTTCACAGTTCATGCAACCTGGCAGTTTACAACAATGCAAATATTTTGTTGCTCACTTAGCTGCTGTTCTCTCTTTTTAATTGTAAATTCAGTCCCAGTGTTTCAACCTAGAAGGTGAGAGAAAGGAGGGGGTTCATGCTGTGCCATGCACTATCCTCAGTAACGAAATGCTGCAGAGTGAGAATGTGGAGGCAGAAGAAAACATTTGCTAAGTCCAAATGCTCCCCTCTTCACTCACTGTTGATCAACCAAAAGTCTCATCTGCTGCTATTATAGGGTAATTTTCCCTAAATGTGGCTAAAATGAGAGATTTATCCAAGGACATACCATGAGCCAAATTGCAGGGGTTTTTACCATGCAAAAAAATATCCTGCTCTTTTGCTCTTTCCCTGCCTTCCCAGCTCCTGAGAACTGTCTCTATTACGTGGGCACATCATCACTAAGGGAACTCCTTGTTTTTCTTGTCATTATCTGCAAAAGGAGTCTGATGTATATGTAGGATGTTAAAAATGTACATATTTATTGAAAATTGCCTGAGTGAGATGAACTGCTGTTGAGAGTATCTGAGTTCAGCCCACGAAGTGCTGCTAGTTCCCAGTCCAAGGAAAAGGCTAGGTGTGTTTTTCTGTTTCCTCCAGTTTCTCTTGGGAAGTATTGCTCATCTTGGACATATGAGATATTAGAAAAAAAAAAAAAGGGAGATTGGGAGAAATCTTTTTGTGGTTATATCTGTGCTGGGGTTGCTCAGTTTGTTTCAGTGGAAGACAGTGGGGTCAGCAGGGTGTGATGGAGAGATGTTTGCTGCGGAGTGGTTGTGACTGCTGGACTTTTTTCACTCCTTCCCCTCATCTGCCTCAGAGATAAGCATTTGTCTATAGGTCCAAATTTGTCAGGTGCTGCATCTCTGCCTATTTAGGGGACATAGGAAGGTTTGATTTGCCTAGAATGTGGCTAATTACCAAATAGATTGAGTTGGTCTTCCTAAATGTCACTGGACCTGAGACCCTTCTGGTGGCGCATTTGGAAAGGGTTTGGTTTGTCTTTTCTTCTCCCTTGGGAGGCAGTGGGCTGTCTGCTGCCCACACAGAACTGGGGCAGTGCCCAGTCCCTGTGCCCCAGATCACAGTGCCAGCCCACACAGCGGGCTGAAACCACGGAGCCTGCTCGGTCCAGAGGGCTCATCTTGTCGGGATTTATGTGGCCGTGAACTCGGGCAGGGTCAGGCCTCTGGCTGTACAACTGCTAAACAGTTTTCATTCATCATTTCTGGCTGGCCCCAGAGCCCCATTGAATAGCCTTTTCCATCAGCTGGAATGGGCGTGAGGTTTAGCTTGGAGCTCCAAGTGGGGCCGCAGGGAGGGAGATGCAGGTCCTGGCCACAGCCATCCCCTCTCACTGCTGCTGCCCCACTCAGCCATCTGGGCTGTCAGAGACCATCCCCTGGTACCTTGGTAGTTTGGAATGTGATCTCTGCACCAGCCTGTGCTCATAGCCCCCTTGGAGGGGACAGAAATCAACCTTGTCCTGTCCTTGTGCAGGATTGGGAACTCCTGGAGGTGCTTGGAGACCCTGTCCTGAGAGGGATGGTCAGGAGGACCACTGGGCAGCAGCCTGCTCCCAGCAGGGCTCAGATGTGCTTTGCCCAAGCAAAAATCCTCCTGGAGAGGATGGGCCAGAGCTGAACCAGCCCAGAGGTTCCACTGCAGGATGGGTTCAGAGCAGCGATGAAATTTGGGAAATAGGCTGGGGGCAGGAGTTCTGCAGAGCAATCAGAGCAGCTATAACCACCAAATACTAAGTATTTTCTCCCATTTTAGTTACAAAAATCAGACAGATTATCCTAAAGGCAAAGTTAGACATCTTCACCTAACCCAGCCAAATATCTGTTCAAATACTGGCATGTTGCATTTTCAATGTGAAATGGGAATAGCTGCATTATATAAAATATAAGAAGAGAAGGGCATATTATTGTTCTAATGCAACCTTTCCAAACAAATTTGTATTCACACTGTATCTTAACAGAGCGATACAGGAAGCAGACAGAAATTTATCTTCTCCAGAGAGTGATAAATCAGTGCCTGGTTCACAGGAACATTTTTCAGACATCTCAAGAGCACCATGCACAAAAATATACATACCATGAATTTCCTGAGTGGACAAGGGCTAGCTGAAATGACGACAATGGTAGGAAGAGCACAGACCAATAGCAGAAACCTGGCAGGAGAAGTCAAGATCATTCCACTGGAAATGCAATGAAAACAGCTAGGAAAAAGTTTGTCTGCTCATTAGGCAAATGATTTTTATTTCCTTTGCTGCTTGTCCTCAACATGCCTTTCATGTAGAGTTCAGCTTCCAGGATGCTCAGGGCTCCTGAGAAACTCACTCCCACAGAAGTATCTCGCTCCCCACTGGTTCGAAGAGCTCAGCCTCAGTGAAATTTGAGCCAGTGGAAACTTTGGGAGTTAAGTATCGCTGTCAGGAAGAGGCCAGCTGAGGTCTCTTAAAGAGCATTTTGCAGGAAAACACAACTTCTTTGTGGGACATGCACCCCTCCAGCCTAATTTCCCCTGACAAGGCAGCAGTGGCAGCAGGGTTGCTGGACCAGTGGAGCGGGGACTGTTTTCTTTCCCTTCCTGTAGACATTAACAACTGCTCTCTCCCTTTTAAACAAATCCACACAATAGAAGACAAGTTGTCAGGAAAGATTAAATCAGTCCATAAAGCATCCCAAGTCCAGACTCAGCTTTTGCATCTGAGAGGGAAAAACGTTGCCCAAGATGGATTGTGCCATCGCCCAGAGTGACGGTGGCAGGGTGCTGGGGTGGGAGGAGACAGCATTCCCCTTGGGTAGCAGGCCAGAGGTGGCCTCAGCACACCTCATTTGTGATCCTGTGATGTGTTTTGGGGTGCTGTTTCCCAGATTTTAGTGGAGGTTTCTTCTCCCCAGGGCATTGTCCCCACTGTGACTCAGTAGCCCCAAGGCATTTGCTGATTTGCCCCAGTGCTGCCTCCCACAAGCTGTATTGAAGCAAAACCAGACAATATTGCAGCTGCAGTGGTTACTGAGACTCCTGTGCAGTCAGTTGATGCTGGGAACGGAGTTATGACATGTCTGGGAAATCAATGCAGAGGAAGGGGAAGTGCTTCACAAATTTGTTGACTTTTCATTTGGCCTTCGCTGGTGCAGAAGAAAAATCATCTTGAAGGGACCTAAGTTTGGAAAGGCTGGGTTAACGTGGTTATCCAATACTTAACTCCGTGTTACGTTTTGCCTCAGTGGAATGGTGAATGTGTTACAAAAGCTTTTAGTGTCGCTGTCATGTTACAGGTGGCACACTGGCACCTTTCTTCTGGCACTTTGGGGACCAGAGGCTCTGTTGGCCCCACTGGAGTGAGGGGAGAGAGAGGGGCTTCAGCTCCGTCCTGGCCCACAGCCTGAATGTGTCACCCTTTGTACCCCTCTGGTGCACAGTTCCCAGGCCATCATTTTCCTGTTGTGCTGCAGTTCATTCCCTGACCCTTCTGCAAATATGAAGCCATAACTATAAGCACTAACCTTGCAGCATCATGCACAGGCTTTACTGGGACATTTGCTCTTTATTCCCGCAGTGCAATTTTCCTACTTTTCCCCCTTCTAACAAGACCTGTGATGGATAGAAGAGCATTTAAAATAAACCAGCTAAGAGTGATTGATTGATTGATTGATTGATTGATTGTAACAAGCCAGGAGGGACCAAGCTTGGTGGCATGAGGTGCAGAGCAGCAAGTGGGAGTTTCTCCATTAACAGTTTGGGAGTTAACTTTGTGATGGTGGAGAGCACGAACTGGTGGCAAGGTGAGGTAGGAGGAGGTACAATTTGTTAAACCATGTCCCCTGAGGAAAAAACAGCCTGCAAATCCAGCTGAGTCTCCTTGATTTTTTCTCAGGGAGGTGTTTGAGGGATGGGGATAATCTTCAAACCTGCACAGGTGGTACAGAGGAACATTCCCCAGTCAGGGGATTGCCCTGTGGTGGAGGAGAGACTGAAGCTATTCCCAAAGCCACACTGTGCATGTTCACTGCTGCTAAAAAGTGTCCTGTCCTGGAGACAGGACAAACATGCCAGCACACTGGCTAGCTGGGAGCTGCTTTTCTCCCCAGAGAGGCTGCAAGCTGCCTCCTTAGCAGGGAGGGCTGGCCTGGCACCTGATCACTGCCATCCTTCCCCCAAGGGATCCTGTGCTGCTGTGTGACAAGGTCCTTGGGAAGAAGGATGTCCACGTGCATGACATTCCCATAACTGATGCTGTCTGTCCCAGACTGGTGCCTGATTGCCACCGTGTGCTGGCTGCTCAGTGCTCATCAGGGCTGCCGTGTTTCAAGGCTGTAGGAAAAAATTATTCTGTAGCAGGGATGAGTCTGCAGAAAGTGTGGCCTGAAGCAGACAGTCAAAACTCAGCACAGGGAGGAGAGGGGAGTTTTCAGTCTCTATGGGATCCGTGTGGGCAGCCAGGAGCTTGTATCACCTCTTGCCACAGGAGGCAGGGGCTTGCCCTGCTGTGTGAGATGCTTCTTTCTCAAGTGCCACCTCTGAGATTTGGGCTGCCTCAGTTGTTGCAGCGAGAGCAGAGGCACAGCCTGAGCTGGCTGGAGGTTGCTGAGGCTCCTGCAGGCTTATCTGATGGGCAGCAGCTCAGCAAGGATCCTGGGATAATGAGGATGCTGAGATTCACTGCTCCTGCTGCTGGATGTCAGCGTATTTTTAATGCCTCAAGGACAATATTTGACTGGGGAGAGAATTCCAGAAATGGCAGATTGTACCTAATTGGTGATGTAATTAGTAACGCAATTATAAATTCTCTGATGCCAGAAGTATACTGTGGCTAATAACAGCCTGTGCCATGAGAACAGACTT
Source organism: Empidonax traillii (assembly GCF_003031625.1). Classification (NCBI taxonomy): domain Eukaryota; kingdom Metazoa; phylum Chordata; class Aves; order Passeriformes; family Tyrannidae; genus Empidonax; species Empidonax traillii. Next base: position 819,539 of record NW_020955626.1, on the reverse strand, counting down.
GGATCCCAGCTCTGGCCCTGGATGCTGTGCTGAATGCTCTCACGGCCCCATCAGAAGGTTAAATAGACCAAATCCTGGTGGATCCTCCAGCGGGAGGAGGCTGGGTGAATGGCTGGTGGTGTAAATCCTGCAGCACTCCAGCGGTGTGGGCTGACTTAGTGTTACAGTGCACTCCTTTATTCCTTGAAATCCCAGCTACATGGAGCACAGCCATCCTCCTTTATCCCTTCCCCACAGGCTCTCTGCAGCTGTGTTGGGGTTTTTAAGCCTTAAAACCTCTGAATGTTCCCATTTCCATGTGGTACGTGGCTGAGGTGGCACAAACTGGCTGGGCTCATGTGATGACCTTCCTGAAGGTGCTTGAAAGCAAAAAGGAAGGAGCAAAGGAGCCCATTAATTTGAGGGTACACCTCATAGTGTGACTTGGGTGTTCTTCAGCACAGTGATTTCATGGCAGGACATTTATGCTTGTATGGGGTGCCCATGGAAATTATCAAGCCTGGCCCATTGCAGGATTAAGGTCTTGGTGAAAAATTCTGGCATGAAGAATACTCCTATTTGATGTAACTCCAAGGAAGAAAATATTTTTGACCATATAAGGAGAGATTATGAGAACAAAGAATGCATTTTCTTGCATAATTACTAAGGGATCATTATCTCATAGGTGAAAGCTTCTGAATAGATTAGTTGGTGGTTTTTTAAAGCAAACATTTGTTATGACTTACTTCAGAGTTTCCAGCACATGGCTTTAGATTTCTCTAACTTCATATTCTTCCACCAGTCAGCTGAATAATTAAATAGCTAGTCTGGGGATTTTATTGTGCTGAAAATCTGCAATTGAGCATTTGTTGCACAGAAAATGGACACATTCCTTTTCCAGATACATTTGGACACAGTAGGGATCTGACTCTCCAGTGATTTCATTTATAGAAGTTCCACAAGTGTTAAGTGATAATAAACTAAGTGAAATGAAACACTTTGAGTCTAAATATTTCACATCTCTGTCTAAATGGCTTCTTCTATTATTGAAGCATACAAGTTGCAGGCTTGCCCCTACATTTTCATCACGGTGAGTGAGGATTTAGCCCTGGGACACCTATTAAAGGTGATGAGTGTCAGTGTGCCTGTGTACTACTTTCCCATCTGTGCAAGGTGAAATGCAGGCAAACAGCCTTTTCATTTCTTCACCTTCGCAAAATGCCTCTCAGTTTGTTTTCTTCTGGCCTGTCTGGAGCTCTGGGCTGTTGACAGTATAAATTAATTTTTCTTTCAGAAACTTATTATGGGGCCTGGCACCGTATCTTCAATAATCCAGTGAGTAACACACTGCAATAGGAGCTGATCTTGCAGAACGGGTTTGCCATAACCTCGTGGCCTTTGGCTTCAAAGGTGGACATGCACTGATGGCAGGGCAGGGAGTAAGTGCTGCCCAGGTCAGAGAGGAATGAAGGGTTTTTGCTCAAGCTTTGGGGTTTTATTTCAAAAGCTACCTCAAGTGGAGCTTATTAAAGGATGAAATAACGAATGACTAGACTTGCAGGAGCAATAGGCACCCAACTGTTCTCCCTGAGCTAATCCCTGTGGCCAGGTGGAGGTTTACCAAAATTAGTACTTGCTGGTTTTCATGTTGGAGAAGCCTTTAACATTTGGTCCACAGAGCCTGAACCCTGACGTTAGCAGGGGTTATGGAGGCTGCAGGGAAGTAAATCATGTTATTTCACAAAGTTAATTGAGTTTGTCTTGATTTTCGATGGCATGGTGTGTGGTACTCTCTCCAGGCTGGATCCACTGCCTACTGAAGCCACTAAAAGACTTCTGTGGATGTCAGCAGGGTTTGGGCCACGCATTCAACGTGATAATGGTGCCTTTTTAGCTCACTGACGTCATTCTAAACCTGTTTATTGAAAAAAAAAAATAAATAATACAACAGATTTCTGGGATATATAAATGGCTCCTGCCATCCTGTCAGCAGTAATGTTTGGGGAGTTACTCACCCTGAGTGAGGGTACAGCAGATGGGGAGCAGTGCACTGAGAACAGCACACCCACAACACAAGCGTTGCTTCAACGCACGGGTCATGACTGAGCCTGAAAATATCTGTTTTGGTTCAGTTAAACTCTTGTTGTTCGAACTGTTCTGCAATGACCACAGTCTTCTGAGAAGGGCATTTTTTAGTTCAAGATGAGCTGTGGTCCATGTTGGTTTATGAAGCTTTTCAAGACCTTCTGGGATCTTTCTGGACCAATAAGGGTTCCTTCAGTGCTTGCTCATCACTAAACAAGTTGCTCTTGGTTGGAGGAGATGGGCCTGGACCCTCTCTGGTTTGAGGCGGGTTTCCTTGCTGGTGGAAGAGGACATTTCTCAGGACCTGCTGGAGCATCCAGTGCATATCCTACCTGCTCCTGGCCTTCCCTGCCTCCAAGGAGGCTGCAGTGGCAGCAGCCCTCAGCCACAACTGCAGTATGAGCCAGTGCATCTTGCTCCTGGGCAGAAATTATCTTCATGGCTCAGACCCAATTTCCCATCTTCTTTTCACTTACTAAGGGTCACATAATTGTGACATACTCTTCTCCAAAACTTTGGGTCACCCTCCTGCAAAGGATAGTTGGGGGCAAGCAGTCTTAAAGTTTTCATAAACCAATTGCTCTGGTCTGTGGTGAAGTGAGGAAATGCCCTGGCAGAAACAGAGCCATGCTTGTGCAAACTTCTGTGAAGTGCTTTCATCACCATTCTGGAGCATTTTCTCTGCACTGAAGTCCATGTCCTAGGAGGGTCTCTGGCCCCTGGTGTATTTTCTCCTCTGAATAATAATCTTTCCTCCCTCCCGTGGGCCTCTTGAGCTGATCAAGCTGTTAAACATTGTGTGTCAGCTATAAAAGCATATCTTTTTTCTCTGTTTGGATGTCTGAGTCCGTGGAAATCTCTTGTGTCTACATCTTTTAGGGTTTGGTGGCTTCCAAACCTTCTCCTTCACCTTGATTCCTCTGTTCTGTAGTTTGGGTGCTCCCTGCCTTGGCCATCCTGCTTCAAAAGACACACAGGAGAAAATGCTGATGTTTGTTAGACAGAAACCATTAGTGGTGTTCCTCCTTTCTGGTTTCCCTCTTGGAATGGGAGTCACCAAAATTTCATAATTATTTATTATCACTGTTTTGAGAGATACACCTCACGGCCCCATGAGCAACACTCACCCCAGAAAATGGTCAGTGAAGGAGCTGAAAAAATCCTCAAGTAATTAAGTATTTGTGCTGAAATATTATTCACCCTTCTCAGAAGAAAACCATGAGGAGAAATCAGGATGCTCCCCTGCAAGCAGGGTGGGGGCAGGAAAGCCACATGTCCCCGGGCCCAGAAGAGGTCTGGGGTAGCACTGGACCCCAAACCAAGGGTTTTCCTCATCACCCTGCTTCCCACCACACTGCCTGCCTGCAGCCAGCCCGTGTGCCTTTCAGAAAGCACTGAAAACAGCATTTGTTTCCTTCCAGCACATGTTAGTGACTAAGAAGTCTCCAAGGACAGTTAAACTATTTAGTGTGTCTCACAGGACCTATTGGCAGGTTTCTGCAGTCTCTCCTCAGGAAGTTGTGGCTGCTGAGGGACCGTGGGGAGCAGAGAGGTGCCAGACTGGGAGGTTTTGGCAGCCTGGGCTCCTGCCCTGGGAATGCCAGCTCTCCTCCCTGTGGTGCCACCCCCAGCCACTGCCCAGGAGCAAGAGGTGAGCCTGGCCTCATTCCCTGTGCTCTGCCATGGCTCCTACTGATGCCCTGTGTTTTGTTTGAGATTATCATAATTTGCATGGAGAACGCTGGCTTTGTGGATATTTTTAGGTTGATAAAATTATAGAGATGAGCTGGGACAATGAATCGAATCAAGGGAGTGGCTTTCAGCTCCTGTTCCCCTGCAAAGAGCTCCTGCTTTATTTATAGCTGCCTGTATGTGCGTGTTCACCTCTTGCTGAAAATCAGATCAGATCTTCCTGGCACAGATGATTCCCAGTCCATGTTCCCTTATTCATCAAAGGACCATCGCATCATGTTTCATGTCTAAGTCATACCTAGAAATGCATGAAGCAGAGCTTTTTTGAGCTGAATTAAGATCAAATAAGGAGGAGGTGTAGCTACAAGTCTTTGATGCAGACGAAGCAGGAAAGCTTTCTCCATGGCGAGGGGCTGGGAGACACCCTCTCCTTCCCAGCACAACTCAATTCCCTCTTCTTATCAATTGCTTAAATAACTAACAGTTTAAAAGGGTGCTCTCAGGGGTTTTCTGATCACTTCAGAGATGTCCATTAGGCTTGCAATGAGATCGTTGTGCTCTGTCTCCATAATGCTGCTACAAGGCCTGTAATAGTCATTAATAACATTATAACCACTCATGTTTTACGACCACTGGTAAGGCTGGCCAGGGTTTTGGCCCACTTGTTTTAATCAGGCTTCTGAAACACTTTTAACTTGTTTAAACACCTATGAGCCTTCACCTAAAGTATTGTTTGTACTGGTCATGAGGATGCGTTGCAGTCAGGGAATGAGCTTTAGCACGAGTTGTATGGTTGGGGAATGTGTTGAGCAGTAAATACCCGTAGCATGGTGGCTGTGGGCTCTGCATGGCAGAGATTTTGCTGCTCACAGGACTGCCTGTAATGTTCCTGCATGTTTTATACAGAACTGGGAAAAGAAAATGGAAGGGAAGCCCACACTGTCAGGGATGGAGAGAGGGAGCAGCTCAGGCTTCACTTTGCTTTATAGGATTTCAGGTCAGGGCTGGTCTGTGAGGGAGGTGGGAGACAGTTCTGCAAGTCTGGTCAATCATAAATCTCTCTGCCATTCCAAAGTCATGGAGACATTAAAAAAAAATCCCAGGTGCTGCCCCTACTCCTGCTGGCTCAGGAGCCGCTTATGCCTTGAGTATAAGGTTGAAAACCTTCAGCTGCCTCTGTGCAGATGAAGTAGACAGTCAGAGTCCCTCTCTTTGGACTCTGAAGCAAAGCAAACACAGCAATGTGCTCTGACTTGCAAAAAGGGGATTTCTTTTGGTGTTTATCTCCTTCCTGGAGGAGGTGTCCCTGCCTGTTTGCAGTGCTCCCTGCTTGGGCCAGGTGTCTTCCTCACTGGTTTTCCTGCTTCTCTTCTTTTTGCTCCTCTTGTAAAAGAGCTGGGGCTGAGTGAATGCCAGCAGAGAGGCCAGGCAACCTCCTTCACACAGGGTTCCTCTGTCCCGCTTGTCCAGAGCCCTTTGCCTCTATAGAACTTGGACACTTAAAATAAGGTGTGGGTGAAGAAACAAAGTGAAGTGTAACTTACAGCTCACAACCCATTCTCCCCTCAAAAAGGAAAATGATTAGCAGTTAATGGCTTGTCTGAAGAAATCCATCTCTTTAATGTCTTTGAGACTTCAAAAAGGCAAATGCCCTCAGATGACTGCTTCTACTAGTAACCCTGCTGTATCTTGAATTTATTATTTTAGATTTTTGTTTTTAATTATGAAATTAAGATACTTCTTTTGTATGTCTAGTGGAAGGTGTCCCTACCTATGGTGGAGGGGATGAAGGGCCGTGTTAGGGACGAGATGGCCTTTAAGTCCTTTCCAACCCAAACCATTCCGTGATTCTGTGATTCTATTTCCTTTTGGTCCAGTGCAACTTTCCCCAAAGGACTGGCATGATCTTTTGCAGGCTGGTTATCACAGCTGGGTTTGGAGGGGAAAAATTTAAGGGGAGGTTTTGATGAAGAAAGAGGCAATCCTTTTGCCCCTTGTCTGCAGGGTGTCTGTGCAGGGTGGAGTGGGGAGACTGAGGTCAGGGAGAACTGGGTGCACCTGGATACCTGGGGAAGCAGGAGACTGTAAGAAAATGGCCCTGGAGGGCAAATGTTAAAGGGTGAGAACCCAGAGTCTGAACAGAGTCTGGGAAAGGGCTCTTTCTGCTCCAGTGGTGGGCAGGTCAGAAGCCAGGAGAAACCAGGAAAGAGTTTTAGGCAGCAAATCATCTGGAAAGGTCTGGAAGAGTTTTAGGAAGGTAAAAATTACTGCAAAGAATGCAAGTAAGCATTTCTTGTCCAGGAAACTGAGTACCTCAACTGGAAAGAAACTCAGTTGGGAAATCCCTGTACAGAGGAGACGTCACCTCCATAGACGTCGATGGTGGGCTACTTACAGACTTCAGACTCAATATCAGAAGTTTAAGATGTTTCAACTAGTGGAAGTCATTGGGGTTCGTGTCTTAATTTTTTGGGTAGGAGACCTTTTATCTAATTTATTCTGTCATATCTTCTTCCTACTGTCAGCATTTTGCAGTAGTTTTCACCACATGGATAGAAGACAAGGGAGAACATTCACTGGTTTGAATTAATTCATTTAATAACTCATAACTTGATTAATTGCCCTAAAAGTCACACCTTCCTCAGGTCAGCAGTAAACAAGCTGGGAAGTATCATATTCTCATGTTTTACTTTGAAAAAATGGCTATTCTTTAACAGGGAGGATGTGTTGCCAGTCAAGAGCTAAAAGTGACATAAACTCATGTTGTTTGTATTTGGGCAGGGGATAAGCCCAAATAACCAAGTCAAAATCCCAGCTTTGTCCAACACAATGTTTCTGAAATCCTAGTCCAGGATGCTGCAACAATGGTTTATGCTAACAACAAAATGGGGATCCAGCCCTGACTGTAAGGTTTGGGTTCACCTTTATTTATAAGCTGTGGCTGCTTCAGCCCTGCCATAGAGGACGATGATCCAGTCAAAACTGCCTAGCAAAGTGCTCTCTGTACCTTTTTTTATTAGCAGAAGTTTCCTTGATCACCATGTTCCTGCTATTTTCCTGGCTCTGATATTAACAGCATGAGTTGCCTGTAAAGTCGTACAAGGCAGAGAAACACCACAGCATCTTTCTTCCCTTCTGAGCAGCCCTTCCAGACTCCTTTTCTTGGTTGCTAGGATGATCTGGGTGCAGCACCACTTGAAATGACAAATTTAAAAAAAAAAAAAAAACAAGTCACTTTTTCCAACTTTAGGTGCTGCAACAACGCAAACAAATTAAATGAAAATAATTAAATTTCAGATAGGACCTTGGTATCACTGAAGATCTGCCATCATATCCGTGCAGACCCATAGCAATTACAATGCACAGTAATAGAAGCCTAATGGTTGCAAAATGTTCTTTGGATTAATTGGCTTTGGCAGCTTACACACTCACATGATTTTCTACATTTTTGCCCATCCTGACAATCATTCTGTGCTCTAGGCAAGCTTTGCCTGAGCTGTCTGTCTTTATAACCATCACATTATTCTGGCTTTTTGAACATCATAGTGCAGTAGTTTGCCTCTCAGCATCCAGTATGGTTTAATCATGTCCTTATTTGTGCACTGTTGTGCAGAGGATGGCTGCTCCTTTCCCCTAGAGAGCAGGCACTTTGCACAGGGACAGTGTTCCTGGAGTCATGGAAAGTGAGTGGTGGGGCCCGTGGGGCTGTGGACAGCGGCTCTGATCTTGCCTCATGGGGCAGGCAGCACTCAGGGATCACCATGGAAATAACAAGAGGTCTTAGCATGGATTAGGGAATGAATGCCAAACCATGGCTATTTCTATATGAATAATATTCATTGCACAAAACCACAGGGCAAGGGCTTGGAGCGTGGCCTCCAAGCCCACTGTGGTCTGATAAGCTCATTCCAGAGTGGCTGCAGCTAGGAGACTTGGAGACATTCCCCCTAATTCCCCACTAAGCCACTGTTCTCAGCTGGGCAGCTCCAGGTCAACAAGACCATGAATGACCCAGAGACATCACGAACCCCACGGAGGGGCAACCACATCACACAAAGGCCCATCCTGCCGGTAGGAGAGGATTTGACAGTGTTATAACTCTGACTCTGCAAGAGCTAAAGCCCAGACGCTGAATTAAATGACACTTAAGCATGGATTTAAGTGCCTTGCTGCGTCAGGGACTAAATTGCTTGGAATAAGGAGAGATGACTTGTAACAGAGAGGCCACAGCACGGCAGATTAAGCCTGCCTTTAAAAGTCAGAGTTATTGAATTAAAGCAGCAGCAGTGTAGGCACTAAAGTAAGCCTGTAGTAGCACAAAGTGTGGTGGAAGCAGTGCTTTTTGTTGCACAAATGCTGGGATATGGTCCTGCCAGTAAGATGTTGTCGCTTCAGAAAAGAACAGTGGTGCTGCTGGTGTCTTACACAACATCTTGAGAGAAAGGAGGAAAATGTCCCCAAACATGTACATCACATGTGTCAGTCGGGTCCTGCAAGTAATGTGGGTTTATTTCTGTCACTACTGAGCTGTGCAGTACGTCAGGCAGGGAGCAGCAGGGGCTGCACACTGTGGGAAGCTGCAGGGGAATCCTTCGACCTGCATGGTCTGCATGAAGAGCAATGTGTGCGCTGGAACTTTGAAATCTGGGCTTGTTTGAAGCTGAAACTTGAAATAAAACCTCCAGGGAGGAAGCAATGTGAACCTCCTCTTTTTTTTTTTTTTTTTTTTTTTTTTTTTTTTTTTTTTTTTT